>NW_026068054.1:1837652-1858737 GCF_014885135.2 Alexandromys fortis | reverse complement strand
CTCTCTCCACTTTCCGGCCACCACCACGGTAGTCTAGAAGGAGAGCAGCCCCACCGGGGAGTGCTCTGCTGGGCCCCGGCTGGCTCTCCGAGAAAGCTACTGTCTCTGCCTTTCCCATGGATTTTCTTACATGGTTCACCTTCTTATGTGGCCTTAGCAAAAGTGGGCCAGGTTTGGCCCAACCCCCACATCCAGAAACCCCTGGCAATGACCTCAGGCCTGCGCTCTTCCCACCAGCCTGGGACATGCAGAGGTTGGTTGTATGACTTTGCTGTATTTCTTTTTGTCACCTCTGTAATATCTGATATTTTTTTTTCAACAATTGTAAGTAAAACAGAACAAGTCCCCAAATGCCCCAGGTGGGAGAATGAGTCACACCGTTGTGTGACTGCACACACAAAAATATGTGGTGACTCAGAGGGCCCAGCAGAAGAGACCAGCCCACAAAAGGCCTCATTGTTCAGACTTTCAAGGTATAGGGGAGGGCGCTGAGTGTCTGCAGCCTGCCAGGCTGCCTGGATTGCGGCTGCTGACACTAGCGTGGGTGTGTGATGGCTCTGCATGTGCTGCCCCCCCCCCTCTGTTTGTTTTGCTGTTTTGCTTTGACACAGGGTTGCATATAGCCCAGGCCATTCTCCAACTGACTTACGTAGCCAAAGATGGCTCTGATCATCCGGCCCCTACTTCCTAAGTCCTAGGTCTACAGATAGGCCTATACCACCATATCCTGATTACTTTCCTCTTTTTACAATAACAGGGTGAAGACAGACGATAGCATGAGGGTAGGCCAGCAGCTACAAGCTACTGCTATTTTCAAATGATGATGGAAGAAGAGAGGGGACCTCAGAAACAGCTAGCCCCTGAGATTCCAGAAGCCACAGGACAGACAGGAAAGCTGGTCTAGTCACACAGACCTGAAATCTCAGCACCCAGGTTGCTCAAGCAGGAGGATCTTCATGAGTTGGAGATGAGCCTGAGCTATACAGTGAAACGCTGGGTGGGGGTGGGGGGCAAGTTATAGATGGGTATTGCAGGGCATGGCAATGCCTGGGGTTGATACAGAACCTCAGAGAAGGGACAGCGATGAGATGAGAGTTTCCTGGGCCTATGACCGTGCTAGCTGGCTGGTCCCTAGGGAGACTTGTGGAACTGTGGGCACAGAAAGGTCCTAGAAAAGAATTTTCTTACCCTGAAGGGCTAAGAGCTGCAGGAGATGCTTCCAGCAACCTCTGAGTTAGAACTAATCCTCAAAGGCCCCGAAAACCCTGGTAGAGGGGTCTGGCCAGGGTGGGAGCCAGAGCTACGTCTCCATTGATCTGCTCTTCCACCTGCAATGGCTCCCCAGTGCCCCAGCAGGACATTGTCCCAGTTTAGTTTCATGGCTTCATGACCTCCATGCCATGTCTCCCCATGCCCACCACTTCCCCCAGCCTTCACACGGAGCGCCTGCCCAGCCCAGGAGACCTTCAATTCGGCCACTCCTCCACACAGAGCCCCAGCCACCACCTCAGCCACAAGACCCGGCCATCCTCCAAAGCCTCGCCCCACCCCGCTTCCCTCCGAGGAGTCCAGCTGCCGTGCTGCAAAGGAGCCCAACAGGAACAAAGAACATAGGTGTTCCAGTAACTGTGCCCAGCCAAGGCTCAGCCACAGCCAGCATCGCCCGGCGGGCACATACTGGAGCAGTAGATGAGTCTGGGTCCACGCAGGACAACAACTACGCCATTTCCTCAACTCAGTCCTTAGATCCGAGGTTCCCTTGCACCGCGGGGCAGAAGGGGTTCCTCGGGGGTCTGGCCCTTAAGAGAGCAGCCGGGGCGATCCAGGTGACCCAGCCTCACATTTTACCACAACTTGTCACATCACACTGAGCCCTACGATGTACACAAAACCATTAAAACCTACGCTGTCACGTTGGCTTACAGCGCCACTCTCGCCGCAGCGGCTATTCTCAGAAAGCAGCACGGGTAAAGGCAGAACCCTGTGTGTTGCCAGGAAATGCTTGATCAGCTATTGTGGGAAACACCATCTAGGTTCCAGATCGCATTACCATAATGAGCCAACAATTCTTCCTCTGGGTCCAAACCCCAAAGAACTCAAAGTGGGGACCTGCGCACAGCTGCAGTAAGCACAGTGGCCACAAGGTGGAAGCCACTCCAGTGTCCATGATCACTGGGTGGACTTTTAAAATGGGGCCAGCAATGCAATTGAATGTTACTCAGCCCCTTTCCACTTCTACCAGGTTTCAAGCTGCGGTTGCTGAGGCTGAGGATGGACTGTGGAACGAGAGGCCTGCCTGCCCTCTACCCCGTGTCTGGGGCAAGTGCCTTAGAGTTAGCAGGGCCCCTTGCCCCAGGCAGCATTTGTGTCCCCTGGAAAGGCAGCTCTTTCCAATCAGCCCTTGCTGAGTGGCCCTGCATTCCTCTCCCTGCCAACAGGTTTGTGTGCCACGCAAGTAGGTTTCTGAAGCCAAGCAGATTCCCTCCCTTCATCTCTCACTAAATGCCCAGCAGTTATAAGCATGGACTGTCCTGCACGGGAGTGAACACTGAGCCAGCTCTGCCCTGCACCTGTTGCGCCGGCTAGGGAATGTGATTTACACTCTCTGCACCTGCTTCAGAGAGTGAGCTGGTGGATCAGGAACATGATACAAACATGTCCCGGCAATACACTGGCAAACAGTAGGAAGGCCCAAGCAAGCAAGATGGCGGGTAATACTAGACCCTTGGTTGTGCAGCCAGCCACCTCCTTCTGGTAAAATCCTTCCCTCCTGAGCTGAGAAGGGAGGTTGAGTCTCAGCTACTGAGTTTATAGGGCTCAGGAGTAAATCTCACAAGATGGCGAAGCTTAGAAAGTTCCAAAGCTTTTCTGCAAAATATATAAACAGGGCGCTATTGCTGGGACAAAGGGACGCTCTCCTGAGGGACTGCCTGCTGTCCTCACAAAGAACTCCAGGGTCTGGGCTTTCATGAATCCTCATTCACACCAGGGTTGGCTTTCCAGGCCGAATCTGCTTCTGAGTCACCCACGCTCTTGTAAGTCACCCTTCACCTGTGCTCCTGGCTTGGGTGGACTTCTTTTGGTGGTAGCTTGCCAGAGATCTATCTGGAGTACATACACATTTGCTCATTTCTCCCCAAGAAAACCCACACAAATAAGTAGGGAAGTGTTACTAGGAAGTTGAGCTAAGAACGCGACTAAACGTGTCTGTAGGAGAACCAATTGAAAACATCGATAAACAGAAAACAGCAATCAAACATAGATCATGCCCATGAGAATAACAATAGAATACATTTTTATTCCTCAGACTGGTAAAAATTGGAATGCAAGCTGGTACAGTCCCTTTGGATGTCAGTGTGGCTATTTCTCAGAAAGTTAGGAAACAACATTCCTCAAGATCCAGTAATACCACTTTTGGGTATATATCCAAAGGCTGCTCAATCGTGCCACAAGGACATGTGCTCAACTATGTTCATAGCAGCTTTGTTTGTCGTAGTCAGAACCTGGACACAACCTAAATGCCCCTCGACCAAAGAATGGATAAGGAAAATGTGGTACATTTACACAATGAAGTACTACACAGCAGAAAAAAATAACATCTTGAATTTTTCAGACAAATGGATGGAGCTAGAAAACATCGTTTTGAGTGAAGTAACCCAGACACAGAAAGACAATTATCACATGTACTCTTTCATAAGTGGTTTTTAAACATAAAGCAAAGAAAACCAACCCACAAATCACAATCCAAGAAAACTTAGACAACAATGAGGACACTAAGAGAAACTTACATAGATCTAATCTACATGGGAAGTAGAAAAAGACAAGATCTCCTGAGTAAATTGGGAGCATGGAGACCTTAGGAGAAGGTTGAAGGGGAGGGGAGAGGCAGGGATAGAAGCAGAGAAAAATGTAGAGCTCAATAAAAATCAATTAAAAAATGTAATGTCCAACAAGAAGATGGGGAAATGGGTGTTCTTGCTATAAATGTTGTGACCTTGGAAGTATTAATATTTATGTGATTTGAATTGATACCAACTCCCAGAAATGTATCTAGTAAAGAGAAGCCATACACGGGTGGTGTAGGAGGTCCTTCTGTATTTGTGTTGCTTTCATTGGTTATTAAAGAAACTGCCTTGGCCTTTTGATAGGGCAGAACTTAGATAGGCAGGGAAAAGAGAACTAAATGCTGGGAGAAAGAAGACAGGCAGGGAGAGTCACCATGAAGTCACCAGGTCAGAGACGCTGAATCTTTCACCGTAAGCCATGACCTCGTGGTGACATACAGATTATTAGAAATGGGTTGAATCAAGATGTGAGAGTTAGCCAATAATGGGCTAGAACTAATAGGCCAGGCAGTAATTTAATTAATACAATTTCTGTGTGGTTATTTCTGGGGTTAAGCTAGCCAGGTGGCAGGATGCAGCCAGCTCCTCCTACAACACATGGGTGCTTGCTGGATGCTTATTCATGGTGATGAGCTACTGGCTTTGATCAGGAGATGCCCATCAGAAGGAAAATGGAGCTGTGCAGTTGCTAAACAAATCTTGCCAAGATCAGGGGATGCTGAACAGGTTTGTTGCATCCGTGACTGCAGATCACCCCTGGGGATAGGGGGTGCAGTTAAGTCAACTTCAGGACATCCTGATTCTCTACAGCACTTCACAAGAGGGTTCTGATGTGGGACAGGGATCCTCATGATACGGTGCAAAAACAAGACTGGCATGCTTGACACAGTCGCAGTGGTACCCACCCCCTTCCACATGCCACTTCTTACCCCTCAACACACTAGAAGACAGTTTGAGTATCTTTTCCACACTAAAATTGTAGCTGTAGGTGACTGAAATTTGTGCCTAGCCCAAAGCCAGGTCCATATAAGCCACCCAATTAAACCCATTGAATGAATAGATGAATTCAATGGATGGATAGATGAATGGATGAATGATGGATGGATATATGGATGATAGAAGGATAGATGGATGTTGGATAGATGGATGGATGGATGGATGGATGGATGATGGATGGGTGGATAATGGATAGATGGATGATGGATGGATGGATGGATGATGGATGGGTGGATAATGGATAGATGGATGGATGGATGGATGATGGATGGATATATGGATGATGGAAGGATAGATGGATGTTGAATAAATGGATGGATGGGTGGATGATGGATAGATGGATGATGGATGGATGAATGGATGGATGAATTGATGGATGGATGGATATATGGATGATGGAAGGATAGATGGATGTTGGATAGATGGATGGATGATGGATGGGTAGATAATGGATAGATGGATAGATGGATGGATGAATGGATGGATGAATGATGGATGGATGATGGATGGGTGGATAATGGATAGATGGATAGATGGATGGATGAATGGATGGATGAATGATGGATGGATGATGGATGGGTGGATAATGGATAGATGGATGAGGGATGAATGGATGATGGATGGATAGATGGATGATGGATGGATAGATGGATGATGGATGGATAGATGCTGGATAGATGGATAATGGATGGATGGATAGATGAATAGAAGAATGGATGAATGAATGAATGAATGAATGACCTTTCCACATAATTCAAAGTGGAACGAAAACCAAGAAAGACACCCACAGTGAGCTGAACAGAGCCCTGCCCTCTGAGCATCATTTCTCTCCTCATCTCCCCTCTACCTTCTACAGGCTTCACCTGGCAAAACCTCATGTAGCCCCCAATCTTTCTAGACCCTTCTTCTGTCCATCTGTGACTCATTTAGCAGTCATCAAGCATATCCTGTAGGCCAGGCCTTGTGCAGGAGGGACACAGGCCCTAAACCCAAAGTCCTCACTTGTATAATGGACACAGACAGCCCATTCCCAAGGTGCACTTTACTCTGAACTTACAGGGGAGCTTGGTACCACCTTCCACTGGAGCAAATGACAACAACCACTGAATAGTCATGGACAAAGGTGGGCAAGAGCCTCCTGCCTCACGCATCTGGGGAGGGAGCAGCGTGGATTTCCTGGGTCTTCGGTGTCCATTTATCCAGATAGGAACACTGTCGTGGAAAGTTGCAAAGCCTGTGTCCCCACAGCAAAATGTCCCAGTGCTGGTGCAACAGGGAGAAAGGCAGCAGGTGCAGGGAAATGGGAGGAAGTGCATCAGGTCCCCAGAGAAGAGCAAGGAAAGGCAAATAACAAGGCTGCTTCTGCAATGGCTCCAAGGCAAGACTCAAAGCCCGCATTCACAGGGGGCACAAATGACAAAGACAACTTCCAACCAGAAAGGACTGACTGGAGTTATGTTATTTAGTGACTGTGATGACTGTGTTCTGTCACCTTGATACAAACCTAGACATATCTAAGAATAAGGAATCTTAACTAAGAAAATGTCTCAACTTTCCACGAGCAAGCCAACGGGGCATTTCCTTGTTTGATGTGGAAGGGGCTAGCCCATGGTGAGTGAAGCCATCCCTGGGCTGGTGGATCTGGGTTCTATAAGAAGGCAGGCTGGGAAAGTCATGATAAGCAGGCCAGTAAGCAGCACCCCTCCATGGCCTCTGCATCAGTTCCTGCCTCCAGGATCCTGTCCTGTTTGAGTTCCTGTCCTGACTTCTTTCAGTGATGGACTGTGATACAGAACTATCAGCCAAATAAACCCTTCCCTCCTCCAGGTGCTTTTGGCCATGTGTTAACGACAGCAACAGAAACAAACACTAAGACCATGACTGAGCTGTCATTGGCCTCGCTGTACTAGTTACTTCTCTGCTTCTGTGATGGAAGGAAGACACTATTTGGGGCTCGTGGTTCCAGAGGGTTAGAGCCCATGACAGCAAAATGGAGGTAGCAGGTAGCAAACATCTGGAGCTGCAGGTGACAGCTCACATCTGGAACCACAAATAGGAAGCACAGAAAGCCAGCTCAAAATGGCACAAGTCTTTTTAAACCTCAAAGCCTGCCACCTCTAGTGACATACTTCCTCCAGCAAGGCCACGCCTCATCATCTATCCCAAAGAGCCACCAACTGGGACTAAGTACTCAAATTCCAGAGTCTTCCCTGGGCATCCATTCAAACCACCACAGTGCTCTTCTCTTCTCTGGATGTGTGTGTGGAGGGTGACAAATAGGTCAGAATGCTGTTTTCTTCTTACTGGGGCATCTGAAAGTCTAAGAACCTTCCCTCCTGCACGTGGCAAGAGTAAAAGGAGACACCTCCCCCACCCCGAACAGAGATGCCCATGACAGTTTTTACCAAAACAGCAAAGTATGTTCAAATGTCCAAATACTTGAAGTCATGGGGCTTCAGTGTGAATTGGAATATTTACAGCAAAGGCCTCGTATATTCAGTTGAAATGGGTCCTCCTGAGAACATCTTCAGAGGCGAAAACAATAAAAAGCATTAGATAAAAGCTGCTTGCAAAGCCCCCGGTCATGAAGACAGATGCATGAAGCCTGGACACGGCCTTAATTTTAGAGGAAGCATAATTAGCTAGTTTTTTTTTTCTTTCTGCCTCTATTTTTATGGTTGTTGCTACAGTATTGTTTGTGCAATTACAAATGCTGAAATCAAAGGCAAACCACTCAGGGACGCTCATAACTCAGATTTCTCCAATGGCATGAAGCAGTCATTGGCTGAGCCAGCATCAACTCCATAACTGTCCCAGAGGTAGAACCTCAGGATTGCAGTGACTACTGTAGAAAGCAGGTTCAAATGCTATGCGTGAGGACCTGAGTTTGGATCCTCAGATCCATATGAAGCATCAGACTGGACTTGCTCATACAAACTTGTACCCAGTTCTGGTGAGAGTTAGGACAGAGATAGGAAGATCTCTGGGCCTGCTGGCCACCAGTCTAGCCAAAAGACAAGCAGCTCCAGATCTGGTGAGGGACTGTCTCAAGGGACTAAAGTATAGAGCTATAGAAGAAGGCACCCAACATCTTCCTCTGGCCTCTACATGCACAGACACACAGTCATATGCACCTGCACACATACATTCATAGACACATGGTAGGGGGTAGAGCCTGAACAAGTCATCAGATGTACGTTAGAGATATCATCGGTACATTAGCGATAAGCTTTGGAGACAGGCTGGGTGGCATTTAGTGGAAGAATATGCTTAGCATGGGCAAGGCCCTGGGTTTGAGCCCCAGAAACATTCACAAATAAGTTTCTGAGTGAGACAGACATGAGAAATGATAGTGAAAGCATTGAGGATGACACTGGTGATGTCTGACATTCACATGGCGCCATGTTAGGTAGGATGGGCCAGGTGCTGCTGCTGTAACAACCCCCAGTCTCAGTGGCTCAAAACAAGCCAAATGTACTCATCGTTCACACCATGGTTCCTGCAGGTTGGCATGGGAAGAAGGGGAGGAAGTGGCCCTGCTTATTAGTTATGTAAACACCCCAGCATGGAAAGCAGCCACTACCCGAGACATCGCATGTTGCTATCTCAGAAAGAGGAGCAGCTGTGGGCTATCTTAACTGTGCCTCTAAATAATCCAGTTAGGAAGCGACACTATAGTTTCTCCAAATAAGGTTTTAGTTTAATAGTTATCTGCTCCACCTTCAGTAGCAGGGGTAGGGGGAGTAGAAAGTACATTTGGTCTTCAATCTTCCAAGCAGGGAGATATAAATACTTCGCAAACTACCTAATACCTATCAGAAATGCCACTGCTGGTACTTTCCATGTATATTCTGTGACCTCGCTTATCTAATCCAGATACGAGCCATCCAGGCCTGTCCTGAGACACAAGGCCAAGCGTGGCCATTGACGCAGGATGAGGCAGCATCTTTGTGACGGTTTTCCTGACTGGGACCCTCACACTGTGTGGAAGGGAAGAGAAAGTCCTATTCTCAGATGTCCCTCGAAGTCTGTGGGTGAAGGGTTTGTGCTTCCTCCCAGAAGCCCGTACGTGACAGAGACAGGGCCATCCCCCTGCAGAGATAGAATACAGATGTGGCTGGTCAAGGCTGGTGCTGCTGTTCACTGTTCCGTCTCCCCATTGTCACGCAGCCTCAAAACTCCTTTCCCCGATTTTATATCGGAACACGCCAGCTGCCGTCTGCCTGCTCCTCCATGTGAGTGGCCGGGGGGTCTGCCACCCAGCTGGTGATGTGAGCAGTCCTTGCCCCCAGACTCCCCTTTATGGATTTGCCATATTTTATCCACAATATCCCAAGAGCGTGTTGAGGGATATCACCTTGGGTGTAGGTCCTGCTCTAGTCCGCCTTTTTATCCCGCTTCCTACCAGCTCTCCAGACAGGAGACTGTCCTCTTTCTCTACCTCACCAGCCTCCAGTGATACCCACTCTTCCTGGGTGAAGTGCCCCAGTCCCTTGAGCAGGAAACGCACCCTGCCCTGCAGGTAGACCACAGCACACTGTCTCCATGCCTCTTTCCAGATGACAGCAAATCAGATTGTCCTCTTATTCCTGATCCCTTCTCAGCTCACTATCTTAGAGGGTTCTGGGGTGGCTCAGTGTGACTCATAGATATGTGGTCATGTCTTGGTTCCTTTTTTATTGTCATGACAAAACACCACGACCAAGACAACTCATGAAAGAGAAAGTATTTAATTGGGGGCTTGCTTACATTTGCTAATCTGCAGACAGCGGCCTAGTTCAGTTTAAGTCATCCATCCCCTCCCCCATGCCACAAAGAAATGTAACAAACAGCCCCCGGTGCAGTGGCTTATCTAAGGGACTTACTGTTGTGCACAAGTCTACAAATCAACTGAGAAGTTCTGATCTGAGCCAGGCACAGAGGATTCCACAATACATCTGTAGATGGCTGTTCCCCCATCTTACCTGGTTTTCTCCCAGGACCTTGCCCGGAATTCCCCTGTGGGTTGTCCACCGCTGAGTGGCCCCTCCTTCCCCAGCAAGGTAATAGAGGCTTATCCTCTTGGCAGACACAAAATGCCTGGAGAAAGCCAGAGTACAGCCAAGGCAACTCACAAGTTCATGAAGTAAGGCAGTAAGGGACTCCGGCACCCCAGGGGAAACTGAGTGTCACATTGCCCTGCAGCCGAAGAGGAGCAGCAGTGAGCTGGGGCCACATGGGTATGCATCTCTGTGTGCATGTCTGCAAGCATGGGCTGTCGGAACAGAATACACGTGAGAAATAAATCCTGCTTCTCTGATTTTTTTCGTTTTTAGACTCCTCTAAGTGTTTTCCTAGCATGTATATCTGGACACCACACCCATGACAGGTGCCTGCAGAGGTCAAAAGAGAGCATCAGATTCCCTAGAACTGCGGCTCTGAACAGCTGCGAGCTGCCATGTGGGAACTGAACCCAGGTCTTCTGCAGGAACAAGTTCTCTTAACCGCTAAGCCATCTCTTCAGCCCTAGAAAATCTGCTTTAAGTCCGTGAAAAAGCAAAACTAATCATCTACCATTAAAAATCACCTGCCTGCATATCTGTCCGCATGTGCAAGCCTGAACCAGGGGAGCTAGCCTCCCCTCACTCACTCACCTTGCTTGGATGGGCCAAGGGCATCAGTGGCAACTCCTGGGGTTCTCTTGGTGCCTCTGGGGTGCTGGGAATTACCACCCCAGGGAGCAACCCTCAGCCAATGCATAGAATGACACCATCACCTAGCATGGGCCAATCCCAAAGGTATCCCACAATGTGGCCCCAGGTGTCCCCTCAGGGCTGCACCCCAGTTGCCTGTAGCAGTCATTTGCTTAAACAATGGTTACTTTGCTGTCTTTAGTCTCCGAAATTGCTTATGAGGACACCTCTCAACAAAAGGAGTTAGCCTTCACTCTTTAAGTCCTGGTCACTTCTAGCCTGAGGGCTAACCCTGCAAATACTAGAAAGCTTTGGAGTCCTTGAGGCACTGGAAGGGCTTTGTAGACCAACAGTCTCAAGGCATCTGCTCCCACCAAATAGGTGCTCACTCCCAAATAGGCTTTGGTCTCCTGGAGACCAGGAGGCAGAATTGCGCCCTGTCCACAGGCTCAGGTCCCGCCAGTGGGAGGGGCTGAGGCTTGGGGACTTAATGAGGTCCCTGGCAGAAGCAAACCCTGCTGAAAATGACAAACGAACAGCATTACAGACTGGTCCCACAATTACTATCAGTTGGCTGTAATATAAATATGCAAATTCCCCGGGCTTGAACTTTAACACCCTCTGTAGAGACCATTCATCTCTTTAAAGTATTAATTTAAGTTGTAAAAGGGCTCATACATCACTGCATGTCATTTTGAAAACAAATATTAATCAATTTTACCCTCGGAATTGCTGCGGAGGAGGCAGTCGGTGCTCCTGAAATCCAGGAGGCTGTGGGAAAGATTTACATATTCATCCTGGCTTAAGGAAGCTGTGATAATGCAGGTACATCTAGCCATGCCTCCGGCAGACCCTTATCTACTGCCAGCTTCTGCGTCCTGCCCTGTGGAGGCTGCCGCTAAGCTGATAACCTTGAGCGGGACAGTGGGCTCGGACCCGCGTCCAAATTCTTCCTTCCCTGAAAGTCTAGACTGCACACCCCCCCAGCCCAAGAGGAACAGTTCTGGATCGAGGGCTTGAGAGCAATAGGCTGGCCACCCCCTGACCTGAGTCCCTGTCTGCCAACTTTCAGAACCTGCAAATAAGAGAGGCAAATTCTGTGTCCAGGCGTGAAGCTGGGAAGTTGGGCAGGTGAGTGTTTTCTGAGTGGGAGGGGGAGCGGATATTAGGACTTAGTAGCCCAAGCATTCAAAACTAATCACTAATCCCACGTCTGTGCTACGTTACCTGAGAAACAGACCTGGATTTTCAAAACAGCATCTCGTGGCATCGTGCAGAGAGGCTGTGAGCAGCGCGCCAGTGCAGGCATGTCTGTGGGTAAGCGCGAGGATTACACTGTGGATGCGTGTTATTACCCTCGCCACCCTCAATTGCTCTCCTTTCCCCACCATCCCCTCCTTCCACTTCTCCCCATAGTAAGCTGGAGAGGCAGGACCCTCCTCCCAGCTGCCCCATCCAACAGACCCTGTCTTCTTGGTCTACAAAACACCCCCAGGAAAAAAAAATAAGCATTGGATGAAAGAACACTAGTCTCCTTTCCACAAGGCTGAACTCCAAAGGATCCCCCAGGCAAATGAGGGGTCCCTCCCACATCTCCAAAAGAGTAGCCTTTAGGAGCCTCTGGATTCAGGATAAGCCAGCAGAGGGTACATTGCCCTAGGCAGCTGCGGGGGAAATGGGTCTTCTCTCTTCACTTATGGATGTGGTCCTATCGGAGCTATCAGCTTCCACCACTTTGCTGGCAGGAACACTCAGCTCTCATCCTCGGGACTGACTGTGCAGCTGAACTTAAGCCCAAAGCCCCATGTCTTCCTCTGCGCACCCACCAGCCTGGCTGGTCCTCACTGATGGACCCTGAGGGAGAGTTCTGTTGACCAGTGACCACTGCCTACCACCTCCCGGTGTGTCTGCCAGCCACCGAGGCAGCTGCGGATCCTGGGTCCGTTCTTCACTTCTCAGCCTGCCAGACACAGGAGCCATTTGGTGACGCAGCCACGAATCCCAACCCTAGAGGAATGTCTGAATCTCATGATTTGAGTACATGTGTGCATGTTGAGCCACGTGCAGCTCAAGCCACGTGTGATAAGTGTGTACGATGGAAAAGGTAAGTTGTGTAACACACGAGCCCTATTTAAGCGATCCGTCGATGTGTGTTGAGCCATGTGTGGACACACGCATTGAGTGACATGTGTTGAACCCCATATAAGTGCTGGTTTGTGAGAGAGAAAAATAACAGCAATAACAGAAACACATGGCCAAGGAGAGAAATAAAGCTGTCTTCAAATCACCTTTTGCTGGGAAGCTTAACTCACAAACATTTATGCCACAGATGATTATCAAAACGCTAATCAGCATTGGATAAATGTGCAATCACGAGGCTAAAGGACTGTGCTGGGAACAGAGACGGGAGCTCACTCTCTTCCACAGCCTGTGAAGCCTGAGGCAGAAAGCAGGACTCAAGACAAGCCACAGTGACCAGCAGGAGAGCCCTCGATATCCCCCTCACTTCCGCCCTATAGTAATCAACATCAGTATGTTCTCCTTACTGAGGAAAACCTCTAAGTTTGGAACGCGGCGTGACAGAAGTGGGAAATTCCCAGAAATAGGATGTGTTTCTCAAGGGTAGCGCAAACTTTCTTCTAGACGGAACACTGAAATGTCTTGACATTTTCTAGACCTGCCTTCAAGCACGAGCCATATTTTCCAGGAAGGTCAGTCTCCTGTCAAGCAGATCTCAAGACTCCTGGAGGTCAATTACCTGATCAGCTGCAGCAGAGAGAATGGCCCAGGGTTGGCTTCCCTTCTTAACGTTTAGTTCCTTGCCTATGACCCAGGATAGGCCTAGCTTCTAGCCTCATCCTAACAGTGGGACCTGCGTGGAATACCCAAAGACGGTGACTGTACTAATGGCCACCAGAATGGCAGAGCCAACAGACATTTTATTTTTCCAACAAGTCGTGTTGTTGTTGTTTTTAATTCAATAGCAGTTGTAGAAATTAAAACAGTTGACGTAAAAATTTAGAACTCTGCTTTCTCATTTGGCTGCCCATGAGTGGTGGCTACAAGGAAGTGTGAGCCCTCCAGTTGGCTGCAGTCACTTCCCAGCCCTCTCAGAATGTTCAGTTCCTGCTGACTCCTCCCAATAAACCCATGGGAAACTGAGGTCCAGGGGGAAAACCTGACCCAGCATGATGCCAACACCCATGTGTCCCCTCTCCCTGGCCTAGAGCCCTCCCCAAACTCTCATTCTAGGACGGCTAAAGTCTTGACTCTGATTTTTAAAAGTTCTAGGAGACCCATTCCTCCCTCGCTCAGGATTTTCAAAGATGGAGGGGGGCAATGGATCCCAGAGAGGTGGAGGAAGCCTCGTGCCTGGTGGTTCACACTTCTGTCTCTCCGGTCTTCTATGTTTAATGTGTTACCAACATGAAGTCAAAGTAGATTCATTTGACAGTCACCAAAGGGAAATCAGCTGCAGCCATAAAACCAATGTAGTTATGACAGCGGGGCCCAGGAGGAGGCAGAATGGAGTCAAACCTGTCAGGCCGTTGACAAACGATGATAAAGTGATCGCTCGTTCCCGCGCTCGATGGAAATTGACAAGGTGGGCCTCCCCACCTAATGAACAGCTCCAGCCCCACGCTCCGACGCAGTGCTCGGAAAGTTTAATCTCAATAAACATTGTAATAAATCTGCTCCCGTGTTTAGGAAGAGTACAGCCAGCAGGGAAGGAGCTGTGGCTCCAGAGAAAGAACCCAGGACGTCATGTGGGAACGGCACTAGGGGCTTCCCTAGATCTAGTGTCCCGGAGTGCACCTGCCTAAAGACACCTCTGCTGCTCCCCAAAACAGAAACTAAGGCTCAGATGGCACCCTATGTCACACAGCCTCGCTGAGAGCAACTGTCTCTATGACTTGTATTGAATGTGCCCAGCTCTGGATTCTTATAAAGTAATGTCAGTTACAGAACAATGCCAGCCCTCCAGACAAGACACGTTAGAGGAACAAGGCGGGTGGCACGGGGGTGGGGGAAAGACCCCCCCCCAGCAACCCTCGGAATACAATGCACCAGCTGCACATTAATAAATATGTAATGTTTGATTAGAAATATGTATAGTATTTTTTTCCCTCCCCAAATGCCGGCTGGCCCTCAGGCGGAAGACGGGATCTGGCCCGCACTGACGGGTTTCTTTCGCTTGCTTTGAAAATACCAACTCAAATGTTTTCCTGTCCCAGCTGTTTCCCATTGTGGCTGTTTATCAGCTTGAAGGATGAAGAGTGGAATGGGGAAAAAAAAACACGCTCGCATTTCAAATGTGCCAGTCAGTCACGCCATTGTTCAAAGAAGAAAGCTTTAATTGTCTGTGCTGGCAAACTTCTTCTTGGTGAATGTCCAGGTTTTAAGAACAGCTATTCAGCTGTGCGATTAGTTTAATACATGCAGAGAAAAAGCATATAAAATCACACGGTTTTCTGGGGGAAAAAATTAAATAAGGGGAAAAGAGATTTTTTTGGGGGGGTGAGTGGGAGATGAATCACACACTGAAGTTCCCCTCCACGCTCACCCCCCCCCAGAACCAGACTCCTTTGAACTTCCTACTTGGGACCCTCTGAAGCATCCCATCATGGATGGCATGGTCAGAACAAATGGCAGACACGGCCCGGGCAGCCAGAACTCCAGACGGGGCCCCGGGAAGCACTTCTCCTCTTCTGAACACACCAACTTCCATCTGAACTTCTTCCCGGGAGCAGAGACGACTCGGCCAGCAATACCCAGGGTCCCTTAAGAAAATCAATTCCGGAATTTGGGGACCGGCAAACAAAAGTTCCAGTGGGTAAGGCTTTGGATGTCAAAGGAGACTTCTCACCTTCCATGGTAAGTAACTCAGGCCAAGCCTGAACACCCCAACCAGCTCCTCCGGCTATCAGGGATAAGTACAAGCTGCGGTTGCCTGACTTACCCACTGGGTAAATCTAGGCATTCTCCTCAGGACATACAGATGGCCAGGACTATGGCCTTCTCCTTGTGGTAGAATGAACTTAGCTGTTCCAGTCAGGGAACCTGGCTCCAAGAGCTTTCCATGTGGAAGCGATGTCTGGGGAACAGGAGGAAAGTCCAAAATAGCAGCAAGAAAACCACCTTGTCCCTTCCAGACTCAAGTGTCGGAGACGCTACTCTAACCCATGCGGATGGCTGCTCCCCAGACCTCATCTGTGCAAGAAAGGGAAAGAAATGGGGACCAAGAGAACGCCAAGACTAGGGGGAAGAGTCCCAAAGTGATAGAAGAAGGGGCTCCCTAATTTACCCAGAGGACAGCATTTTCCCCAGGACAATTGCTCTCTGCCTAGATTTTAGCTCTACAGTGTTTTTCTGTGACTAGCGAAGAGTGAACCATCTAGAAGTATCCCAGCCAGATACACAATGGGGTAGCCACCTTCTGCCACCCCGCCCCATTTCCAGCATTCTCTCCTTCATGCCACCTGCGATGAACTACTTCCAGCACCCTACCCCCAGGTCAGTGACCCCAGAGAGCTGGGGTTTAGTATGCAGGTAGCCTGTCGTGGGACCTTTCAGCTACCATAACCACAAGCATCCTCTCTGGTCCTTCGACACGCAATGTCCTATCAGTTGTGTGTCCAGAGAACCCTCACTCACACAACACAGGAGGGGTGGAGTGCTGGGGGCACAGCTGTAGCTCACAGCCACACACCTGCCGCATCCACATCTGGGGCTGGGCCTTGGTCTCTCCTGTCTATCCAAAGTCACCACTATCTATCGACCTTGAACTTACCCCCCCCCCTCCTGAAGGCCCTCGTGACCCAGTTGTCATTTCCTTCCTGCTTCTCCTGTGTCTTTCTCCTTTGCTGGCACCAGCATCTCCATAGAAACGAACACACCCTCCACCCAAGAATTAGCAGGAAAGTGGATTGAATCAGTAATACAATTGAGACATGCCCTTCTATCAGCACTGCTCCGAATTTCTCCAGAGAAAAGCCAGACTGAAAAGGGAAAATGGTTGCATTTTGGGGTAACCAAAGACTTGCTTTGTTCATGGTTCCTGAAAGCTAGGAGACACATGGGGTTGGGTTGGCAGACCGGATGGAAACCACAAGCAGAGCTGCCGAGGAAGCAGAGACATCCAAAGGAGCCATGTGCTCCGAGGAGCAACAGAGAGAGAATTGGCAGAGAAATCAGGAGTTTGTCAGGTTGGTTTTCACTGGAACCCGTGGAGCTGACCCCTGCCCCTGTGCCCAAACTGTAAACTGCCTAAGCTCCAGGTCAAGCCCCAAGGGCTGCACACTAAGGAGAATGAACTCCATTTGCCCGCTGGCTCACTGCAGGGAAGGGCAGGAGTCTCAGTCCGAGAGCAAGAGTCCTAGCTAGAGACATTTTGTTTGTCATCTCAGGCGAAAGAGTCGTGTCCTGAAGTAAACGCAACCCCAGAAACCCTCCAGGCTCATTCACCGTGAAAACAACAACAAAAACACATAAAATACCTAGGAATAAACCTACGGAGAAATGCTCAGGACCTATGTGAAGGAAATCATAAAACTTTACTGAGGAACATAAAGGAAGACCTGAATAAATGAAAGGTGTAACCACGGACCTGGATGGAAACACTCCATGTTGTAAAGATGTCAGACGCCCTTGAATTAAGCTATAAATTCAATGCCACCCCAGTCACTGTCCTTCAAGGCACACGTGTGTGTGTATGTGTGTGTGTGTGTGTGTGTGAGAGAGAGAGAGAGAGAGAGAGAGAGAGAGAGCAACTGGACAGGCAGATGCTAAAACTTACTTGAAAAAGAAAATGTACGAGAATAGATAAAAACTGTAAAAGAAAGAAAATGATTTGTGCATATGATGTAGTAGATATGGAAATGGACAATAAAGGTTTAAAGGACCACGAAGTCGATTGGTTTAGGCTGAAAATCCAGAAGAAGCAGACTAGAAAGAGCAAACATAGCATGTGGCCTTCGATTCAGAGAATAGAAAATGGCGAATTCCCCAGTCCAGTTCACAGTACAAACATGATGGATTAGGAAGCTAAGCCTGTGCAGTCACGGACCAGGCGGCCCAGCAGCTGTCAGGGTCTAGGTTGATGTCCATGTCCTGTTGTTGCCACCTGGGGCGGAGCAGATGCCCAGGGTCTGAACAGCCACCTGAAATCATGTTGGTGTCTGAGGGCCTGTGCTGCCACCAGGGCCAGGGTGACATCTGAGCCTAAACTGCTGCCAAGGGCACGTCTGGGTCTGTGCTCCTGCTACAGCTGGGGTCTGTGATGATGCCCATGGCCCATATTACCACAGGGGGTAACCATGCGTGTTGAAATCCGAGGGCCATACCAAGTCAGTCCCGCCCCTCACTGGCCCTGGGAAAGCTGAGCCTGCCCCTCATTGGACCCCGCAGCAGAAGAGCTGGATCCACACTTCACCACAGGCATGGCAGAGCTGCCCCCACCCACCATAGCATGGGCCTAGGAGAGCTGGCTCTACCTTTCACCTGAGGAGGCAGTCCCAGTGGCAGGGTCCTACCAGCTCAGCTACCACCCAGACTCATATCCTGGGCCTTGGGTGTGCTAAACTAGTAGAATAAAAGCTACACCCAGGGAGGAAGCAGCTATAGCAGAAAGAGAGTCAGAGAGGACCCCACCTCTAGGCTCTGAGTGTTCAGCACTAGCAACCAACTCAGAAGCAAGAGCCAGCTGCTATGGTAGCTCAGTGGCCTGAGACCCTCTGTGAAGTGCACTCTTGAAAGCAGCACGTGGAGAGACTGCAGCAAAGAAACCAGATCAGATCTGCATTCAGTGAGCTGGAAACCCAGTGGGAACCAAGGCCCACAGGGGAACTTCCAGGCTCCAAGTAAGACACCATTTGGGCCTGTCAACATCCCATCAAGGAAGGAAAGGAATCAAGACACTCCACCCCTCCCTAAAAGGCTGTATGTAGGTAATGATGATGGGGTGGGAGAGATGTTTTCTTTAGGTGGTAGCCACTCACAGACACAGTACCAGTGCAGCTGTACTAAATAGCTCTCACTTAGTTAAGTAGAGCACTAACAGTCCTCGCCAGTGCGATGAGGACACACACAATGTGTGTGTATATATATATATATATATATATATATATATATATATATGTATATATATACATATATATGCATACTAATAAATATGCTGAAGAAGTAAGGGCACTACTTGACCAGTATGATGGTATACACCTTTTTCACAACTCCAATAGAATTCACCAGAAAGCTACTAGACTAACATGTTACTTTAATGTTAAATAGGGCTCAAGAATAAAACTCAAAAATCATAAATGAAAAATTAAAAATCAAAATTCTAACTTTGGGTATGGTGGCCCAAGGCCTATAACCCCCTCTCTGGGGAGGTAATGGCGGAGGGTCAGAGTTCAAGGTCATCCTCAGCAACATAGCGATGTCAAGTCCAACCTAGATTATAGGAGACTATGTGTCAAAGTACTGTCCCCTACTAAAAATAAACAAAAAGACTTTACAAAGAATATTTATAATAGCTGAAAAACATAAAACAGTTATAGATGTATAGTATGAATAGTAATATCTTCTATGAGAATTTGTGTACTGAAAACCACAAAACACAGTTAAAAGAAACAAATCAAGCCCAAATGAATGTAGAGAAATTGTGTTCCCCCGCTAGGTAACTCGGTAGGCTTTGTGTAAAAGTCCTCCACACAGCCCTCCGCGTGCGGGTGGGTCTTATCCATCCAGCAGAGGCCCTAAGGCAACTGCAAGTCAACCTCCTCTGGAGCTTGACCAGCAATGGCTCTCCCGGGCCCTGAGCCTACCAGACAGATCACGCTACAAGTGTGAACATGCCAGTCTCTATGATCACATAAACCAATGCAACACATACACATACACACACACACACACACACACACACACGCACACACACACACAGGCATGCACAGGCATGCATGCGTGCATGGTGGTCTAAAGTGAGTACACGGGCCTGTTTTACCTTCTTTCTTCTAGATTAAAAAGTACTTTTAATTCTTTTTTTTTGTATTTCAAATTTTATTAAACTTATTTACCTGAAATATATGTTTACAGAGAGGACAAACAGATACAGGATTTCAAGTAACTTATGGGACAGTCATTATCTGTTAAAAATATTCTTCTTTCTTCTACACACACAATCTTTCCCTTTTACAGTATAAAAGCTAGATGCAAACTTTTGATGTAAACTTATCTCATTGTTAGCTCTGGTGATGAAGATGGGAGACATACTTGTTCACAGTTCAGTTAAATGACACAAAAGCTGTTCCCGCAGACACAGAGATGCCCCTGTCTCAGTAGGACGTGTGCTTTCTGTTCACACTTCACTTCTTCTTCCCTTTCCCCTTCTTACTGCCCTCTCCTTGCTGAAGACTTGGGTCAGCACCTCCTGTTTTTTGTGTCCTTGTTTTTAGCTTGGGTATCATTTCTGCTACATACAGCATCACCAACTTACATGACGGGAACTGCACAAGACAGAGGCTGCCATCTTCCTGTTTGAGCTGAACCCGGACTCTGCCTCTGTACTGAACATCACGGTTCCATTCTCTGGAGTACATTTTGTTTTTCTCCAGAAATGCGTTCAGTCCAACTGCTGAGCATACATCCTGAATCTCAGTAGCGGTAGGGTTTTCTACAGCCTTACTTATGGGAATCCGCCTCCCCTCCGCTATGGTCTTCTTATTATTTAAATAAGCGGGGTAGATACAAATAAACCTGTCCTGGTCGGCCGGGGACCGTGCGGTCGCGCAAGCCATCTCCACGGGCGTCCCCACGGCCCCGCCAGCCAGAACCCCAGATCACCAGCCGGAACTTGGCTCGCAGCAATACTTTTAGTTCTTACATAGAAATCTGTGGCCCATTTCAAGTTGTTTGTGTGTGGTACAAAATAAGGACAAAATCCCTTTCCTCCTGAACTAAAATCCCAATTTCTTTGTTGAAAATAGCATTGTGCTCCCATTCTACTACCATGGCACTTGTCAAAAATCAGTTGATTATGTAGACATGAGTCTATTTTTAGACTCTGGTTTTGTTCCATTGATCTATACTACCGTAATTATGTAAATACCATGGCATCTCGCTTATCGTATATATTCTATAAGTCTAAAATTAATATGAGTGCTCCAACTTTCTGTTTTGTTTATCCTAAATCCTTTCTTTTCTATAGAAAATTTCCACAGAATTTCAGGTGAAATTTTGAACCTACAGAAATGGTGGGGAAGTAGATTAGTCAGGCTTCTCAAAAAAAAAAAAAAGACAGAACAAATAGGTGTGTGTATATGCACGTGCGTGAGCACACACATGCATATAACCATGGGGTGGGAAGACATTAGGAAAAAGTAAGGCTTTTGGTGGAGCATTGGGGCTAGCAAGATGGCTCAGGGATAAAGACACCTGCCAAAGCCTGATGACCCAAGTTTAACTTCCCAGGACCCATGTGGCAAAAATAAAAGGATAGGCTTCCCCAAGTTGGCCTCTGACTGCAACAGATGACATGCCCCTCCCCCAAATAAATAAATAAATGCAATTTTTAAAACT
>NW_026068054.1:1810152-1832652 GCF_014885135.2 Alexandromys fortis | reverse complement strand
GGAAGGAAGGAAGGAAGGAAGGAAGGAAGGAAGGAAGGAAGAAGAAAGAAAGAAAGAAAGAAAGAAAGAAAGAAAGAAAGAAAGAAAGAAAGCAAGCCTGGTGCAATGGAAACCTCCAGGAATCTACGAGGGTGACCCCAGCTAAGACTCCTAGCAATAGGAGATGTGGCGCCTTGGCCATCAGTCAGCAAGCCCTAGCAATCCCCCTGCCTCCACCCTGCTCAGTGCTAGGATTACAGCTTGTGTGGGTGCTGGAATCGAAGCTCTGGTCCCCAGTTCTCATGATGGTAGAGCAGGGACTCTACCCATGAGCCATCGCTCCAGTCCTGGGAAGATCTGACTTCTGACACATGACTTTTGGATCTCACCACCTAAAGAAAGATATTTTTTATCACTGGGAAAATCCATCTTCCCTCAGGCAACCCCATGCACAGGCCTGGAGCCTCCTCAAAGCTGAGACACTTTGATTTGTCATTTTCTGGATGACAAAATTTATCATTGTCTACATGGGATTCAGTGAATGAGATAAATGAGGTGAGGTAAAGGACTAGTCATTTGGGATGACTGAGGAGCAAAGAGGGCTGTCCCATCTGCTCCCCATCAGCCCAGCCCCCTTACGTTGACGCCAACAATGGAACCATTCTGACTCGTGAGGTCCAGGGCTAGGGACCATTGGTTTGTCCTGAATTTCCCACCTTTAGGCCAGACCTAGGAACCACTGGCACCCAGGCACAGGGCAGCCTTTGGTTACTGTGTGGGGTGGCAGAACTCTGCACTTGGGGTCCTCTGCTTCCCAACTGCTCTTCCAGAAAGCAGACCCTGATCTTCCAACTCCTCTAGTTTTCTGAGAAAAGCTGGAGGCGCCAATTTTACAAAAAATACTTTTAAAAACACTGATGTGTCTAGGATCTCCAGAGAAATAGAACCAATGGGGGGGGGGTAGATAGATAAGATAGATGATAGATAGATAGATAGATAGATAGATAGATAGATAGATAGATAGATAGATGATAGGTAGGTAGATAGATAGATAGATAATAGATAGACAGATATAGATAGATAGATAGATAGATAGATAGATAGATAGATAGATAGATAGATAGATAATTGATAGATGATTGATAGATAGATAGATAGATAGATAGATAGATAATTGATAGATGATGATGTGGAAATGATTTCTTACTAATAAAGAAACTGCCTTGGCCCATTTTATTGGATAGAAAATTAGGTAGGCGGAGTAGACAGAGGAGAATGCTGGGAAAAAGAAGCTGTGTGAAGAGTCGCCATGGTTCTCCCGTTCCAGACAGACGCAGGTTAAGATCCTCCCTGGTAAGCCAGCTCGTGGGCTACACAGAATATTAGAAATGGGTTAGAACAATATGTAAGAGCTAGCCATAAGGAACTGGAACTATCCGGGCCAGGCAGTGTTTGAAAGAATACAGTTTCCGTGTAATTATTTCTGGGTATAAGCTAGCCATGCGGGCGGCCGGGTGCCGGGGACGCAGCCCTGTCGCTCCTATTTCAACAGATGGCGCCCAGACGTGATGGGCTAAATCCACTTAAAAACCTGAGAAGGCTTAAAAATAAGGGAGAGAGAGTTTAACACAGATTTTTGCTGTTTTGTTGGTGGCGTGCTGTAGAGAGATTCCTGATTCAGCTACAACAGCAGAAAAATAAGCTACATCATTTTAAAGCGCGGCTTCCTGGGGGCTGTGCTGCCAGCATGAACTCTGGCTTTAAAGCATTTCAAGGCTTTTATGGGACTGGATGTTTGTGTTCCGCTTGGGATCGGAGGAGAGTGCTCTGAGACCGTGCAGATGGCTCAGAGCTCCCCGCCTGCACCTGGGCAGAAGGCAGAATCAAGCTTAGGCAGGCGGAAGAGCATGGCGGATTCCTGCCGCTATACAGAGACGCATTTTCAGACTGCGCAGTGCTCTGCATGTCAGATTTGGCTGTAACTTGGATGAAAAGAGTTTCTGTGCTGCACACTCAGTCTCAGAGTTAAACTGCTGAGTGCGGCTCCAATGTGGACTTGCTGTGTGCCTGAAACTGTGAATGGTTCAGGGGCACCAAATGACTCTGAGGCAGGAGCAGCTGCTCCATGCTGAACTGTGCTGATCTCAGGCAGGAACTACCGTAATTACCTTAAAACCGTGCAGTTAAGGTTTAGACTGGGCAGGACACAGGCAGTACCGTATTACCTGTAAATGGTGCAACTTAAGTTTTTAAGAAATGCTTAACATTTTAAGAAATGCTCCTGTATAGTAAAGAAATTACAGATTCACAATAAAACAGATTCAGACACTGTTGGATAAATGTACGTAGGCTTGGGAAAGAGAAGAAAAAGAATATAAAGAATAAAGTTAATGTCTTAAAAAGAAAAAGGGTAAAGTCTTTAAAGAGACAGAGTACAGAAGTACAGAGAGTTATAGATTAAAAGAAATAAAGAAATATAAGCCACGTAAAAATGGAAAATTCACAGAGAGTCTGGATTATGTACATTGTGTTTTCTTTAAAATTTTTGACTGTGAAGGAGCTAAGTACAGAGAGACATTTCATTACATGGGCTGCCAATCTAAACCAAAATGGATATAAGGGTATTATGATTTCAGAATTTGGGTCTAAGGATATGATGCTTTGGAGAGGGTCTTCTTTTGTTTTTGCAGAGGATGAGACCCTGTGGATTGCATCTATTCCGATTTGGTATGATAGACCACGCCCTCCTGAAAGGTTGCTGTGAATACCCTCAAAAAATTGCTTCGCTCAATTGCCAACTGAGATGAAACTAGCATACAGGTTATATCATGAACAACCTAATTAACGACGCCCCTATTCAGCAGGAAGCAGTTTGTAGAGAAAAAACTACGCCCATGTTCCCAAATATTGTTTATAAATGTTCTTTTACATTTAAAGGGGGATATGATATAGATATGAATAATTTGCATTGGTATGGATTTTATGGTCAATTTTGTTATATGTATATGTATTTTTGATCTTGATTAAGGTATTGTGATTGTGTAGTTCATTTAAAAATGTAATGTATAATTAGGAAATATAGGTTGTTAATGGATAATCATCGCTAATACTTAAGCTTGTAGTCATGTTAGTTAGATTTTCTAGATATATAGAGAGATATTTTAGTTAGATAGGCATTCTTCATATCTTTCAAAGGCTGCAGAATATGGCATTTAAGATATTTTAATAACTTAGGGTTTTTCATGACAATGAGACACATTTGCTCCTGGCAGCACCAATCTATTTCAAGAGGAAGATGGGCATCGAAGAGAATCCTTATGGAGTTTGATAGCCATTTGGGCAAGAAACTGCTCTTGCCTGGACTGTTGCATAAACTGGACACAGAGAACCCGCAGAGAGAGGACTGCTGAACTTGCCTAAAGGTGAGATGACCTTTTGGGGTTCCTGCTTCATGAAAGAGTCTGTGAGACATTCTGCAGGACACAGCAAAAAGTGACTGAACTGTCTTTGGAATTTCTTGCTTGATGAGAATGTCTGCTGGATACTATGGGCCTGTAGGCCGAAGATGGATGCCCCAACGGTACAGAGGAACTTTGGGTGACTGTCCAGGCAGCGAGATGTCTCTGTCATTTCTAGAGTTTTCTTATTTCTTGTTTGATAGGTAATATTATATCCTTCTGGAGTCTTTGATGGAGTTGAAGAATGGTTAGTTATAGTTTTCCTTAGTTATGATAAGAGATAAAATAGATATAAATATTGTAACTGTAATTCTTACTTGATAACTGTTTTGTTATATGTAATTTTACTATGTTAAAGTTAAAGCCTTTCTTTTTTGTTTAAACAGAAAAAGGGGAAATGATGTGGGAGTGATTTCTTATTAATAAAGAAACTGCCTTGGCCCATTTTATTGGATAGAAAATTAGGTAGGCGGAGTAGACAGAGGAGAATGCTGGGAAAAAGAAGCTGTGTGAGGAGTCGCCATGGTTCTCCCGCTCCAGACAGACGCAGGTTAAGATCCTCCCTGGTAAGCCAGCTCGTGGGCTACACAGAATATTAGAAATGGGTTAGAACAATATGTAAGAGCTAGCCATAAGGAACTGGAACTATCCGGGCCAGGCAGTGTTTGAAAGAATACAGTTTCCGTGTAATTATTTCTGGGTATAAGCTAGCCATGCGGGCGGCCGGGTGCCGGGGACGCAGCCCTGCCGCTCCTATTTCAACAAGATGATAGATAGATAGATAGATAATTGATAGATGATAGATAGATAGATAGATAGATAGATAGATAATTGATAGATGATAGATAGATAGATAGATAGATAGATAGATAGATAGATAGATAACTAAAAAGATGAAAAGGAAGACTGTCCACAGAACCCAAGGCCTGAGAACCAGGAGGGCGTGTGATGTAAATATCAGCTTGACTCAGGAGAGGATGGAAGAAGATGCCCCATCTAGTACTGGCTAATTCTTATTCTCACCTCGAATGGATCAAAAAATAACTGGAAAATCAGTGAGGCATACTTCTAGGGGTGTCTGGGAAGCCATCTCTGGAGACAATGACATCATAAAGTTTCTGACCTAGTGAATGAATACGCCCCCGATATGATGGCATCTTCAGGGCTGTATCACCCCAGACCCTTTCCTCTATGCCCTTGCCTTCATGCCCACCATGACAGGAGCTGCTGTGACCTATATGCCTCTGAAGGATTGAGCGGTGCAGGCCAATGCTGGGAGTTGGGGGGGGGGCGCTCCACCCTGCTGAGTTCATAGTTCATATGTGATCTTATCAAACAGCAGACACATGTTGTCCCCCTCCACCAGTATTGAATCTGAACACTCATTAGCCCACTAAGGTTGACTTAGGAAATTAACTGTTATCATAACTTTTCCCACTGAGCTGCAAACACGAAGGATGGGTGGAGTATGCAAAACACACTCTCGGATCCCTTGCCATCTTTCTGAGCAGGAAGTCAGAGGGAGAAGCAGAAGACCTCTGGAGGGAGCCATCTCTTTCCTCTCCTCTACATCTGCTCTCCCACCAGGTCTTGTAATCAGAGAAGAAGCTCAGAGCAACCACCAAGACCTCTGTGGACACCCAGGTCTTTCCCAGACCCTACACCGACTCCTACAGAAATCCTTGCTGACCAGATGAAGGGTATAGAGGGGGTTCTGGATTCTCTTAGACCAGAGTTTGGTTCCTGGCTCCATCATAGCTCAGCCAAGATATCCTGGGCGAACCACCTCTCTTCAAAGATGGTGACACTAATGTCTGTCCACCTCTTGGGGACATCTGAATGTTCATCGAATGCATGCAGTACACTTGACCTTTGGTAAGAGAGCAGTGTGTGTGAGGCGGCAGTTGGTCTCCTCTCAGCCAAGGTTTTAGAGGGTACCACATATCAACTCACAGTCATCCATTCCTTCATTCTTCCAGAGTCTCCTGTCGTGGGCCAGGCTCTGAGACTCATCGCTAAGTGAAATCAGTAGGCATGCTACAGCGGAAGCTGCAACCAGGTGTGGGATCTGGAGATCATTTGTCTCAGAGCTACGAAGCTGAGAGCCTTTGGTCTGAGAGTCCTTCCCTGGAGACTGCTGGAGTGTGGCCTTGGAATGCTCCCTTGGGGTCTGGGTGGCACCTGTGCCAACCAAGACTAGAGAAGAAGAGCAGGGCATAAGCAGTGGTCAGCATCCTGAGCAGTGGTCAGCATCCTGACCCGGAGGAAGGGCAGGTACCAAATCTAGGGGGAGTGGGGAGAAAAGGGAAGAGGGGCAGAAAAAGTCGTCATCATTGGTGGTCCAGGTGAGCAGTAAGGAATGGGCAGAGGAGCCAGGGCTCTCTGTGCTGAAGTTGGGGGAGCAGGGGAGTCACCCACAGGTGAGCAGCCACTTGCCACTGCCCGGGACATGCAATCCCACCAACCCAGCTGCCAGAGGGGAGTCCCCATGCCCCCTATTCATTACCTGACATAACTAATTGCCTGGTGACATTTCCCATATTATAGACAAATGTGAGTTATGGGCCCAGCTGCTCCCTCTCTCGTCACCAGGAATCGGTTGATAAATATGTTTATTCGAGGTCAGCCTGGCCTCATCCATTAGAAATATTGTTTTTCTAAACATTACATTGATTTAATTTAACTCTAATCAATTTAAAATGGTTCTGACAATTAACAAAAGCTTCAAATATGACCTTAAAGTAATAGGATTCATTAGCTATGTTTAGGATTAAACTTACCCTAATAGGGCAATTTTTCTTCCAAGGGTATTTGGTAAGCGACTAGTGGTCAGTCAAAATGAAATCAATTATTATAAATTATACAGTTAAAGTTGATTATGTATCCCCTGCTAATTTGTATAAATAAGGGTCTCTGACAATGGGAGTAATTTATTAATAACTATCTCTCCCCCAGCCTGGATCACACTTCATGTTCCAGCTGCCAGGGCATCTGTAACCCATGAAGTATTATTTTCAGGGCTGCTCTTGATGTATGCTAATTAAACCATAATTAATTGGAGCAGTTATAGTTAAAGACAATGCTGGTGCCCTTTGCTCTGTTGTTCATGACAGTTAACGCATTCAAAAGGCAACCTGATCAAAAATGCATATGCTATGCTGGCCCCCAGTCAACTCACGAAGAGTCCCGGTGACATGACAGCTGGCAAGCCAGGAGGGTGACACACAGGCAGAACTCTAACCTGCGTGGGTCTAGATTTCACACCCTGCTGCCACCAGTCTGGGCTCGGAGAGAAGATGTGACCTCTCAGAGTGGCAGAGAGCGTGTGGAGATCACACATCGCTGGTCCATCAGTTCAGGAGAAAATGACTGTCGGAACCTTACAAATGGGGAACTCTCTGGAAAACTGTATTTGGAAAAGCAGAGCAGACTGCACCTCCTGCTTGCTCCCTCTAACTGCACAAACCCCGTTCCTTCACTACAGCATCAGCCTGGCCGTCATGGGCACTCGAAGTTTAAGAGTCATAGCTGGGATACCTTGCTTAACAGCGGAAGGTCAGCATGTGGCCAGCCTAGCCCTGTCACTCAGGCAACACCCAGCATGCACCCCAGGAAGAAGTCCACCTGGGGGGGAGGAGCCTCAGAGTCTGAGCATCACAGCAATCCCTATGCTTCTCTGCAAACCCAGGGTGGGAGGGCTCACCTACTATATCCTGCTCCAGCCCTGCCGCTGACTCACCCGAGGTCCTGGCTGTGCTCATCCCAGGTAGGTGAAAGGGTGCCTGTTCAACAGAGCCCTGCCAACAAGAAAGGAGAGCTTCTGGCAGAACGTGACCAGTCCAGTGACAACCACAGACTCCACCTCAGCGTACAAGACCACAGACTTCCACACAATGACATACATTTGGTGGTGACAGGAGCCAGAATGGTGGCTGTGGTGTGCTGGGGTTGACACTCGCCTGCAGGCGCAGAGGAACCTGGTCTCAGAGTGGATGTCCCTAGGATGCCCTGTGACCTGAATTCAGGACAGGGGGATGCAGAAACCCCACGTAGAAGACTTGCTCTGGCCAGTGACATACCATCAACAGAGAAGAGACAAAACCACCCTGTGTGTCCCTGTGGCCCAAGAGCTGGAGCCACACAAGGGGCCTTCCCTTCCCATGGCCTTTCTACAAGTAGATCCTGACGAAAGCACCATGACCAAGCACTTCTCTCCTATTTTAGAGTCAAGGCCAAGCCTCTAGAGCCAAGTTCAAGTCTCATGGCTCTGTCAATGCCTCTGTTTCCCCATCTGAGAAAAGGGGACGAGAACTTGAGCCAGAGACTGATGTTTTTCCCTGCTTTCTCATTTGTTTCTCCTCTGTCAGCTTCTGCCCTAGCTCCTTCATCCTTAGCATCCTTAAAAACATGTAGCCTAGCCAGGCGGTGGTGACACAGGCCTTTAATTCCAGCACTCAGGAGGCAGAGGCAGGCAGATCTCTGTGAGTTTGAGGCCAGCCTAGTCTACAAGAGTTAGTTCCAGGACAGGCTCCAAAACAGAGAAACCCTGTCTCAAAAAAACAAAAACAACAACAACAACAACAAAACACCCCAACACAAAGCACATATCCTGAATCCCTAGTGTGTCTACCTGGTCAGTCCTTCCCTGTCCCTACCTGTCCCTATCTCAGGTGTCCAGGTTATACATGTCTATGCACAGGCGTCCTTTCTCCGCCCACACTGACTGTGTCTCAGCACTTCCTCTATCCACACAGTGTGCTCAGCCTCCTTCTGCTCCTCCTGGGTACCCCTTGTCCATGTCGTTCTTCTCTCCAGAACCTTAACACCATTAGCTGGGAAAGAGAAAGACATTTAGCTAAGGCAGCAGACCCACAGTATCTCCTCTCCAGGCTCCCAGATAAATGTGGCCACAGATTGAGCCTCTTAGTCTATGGATGGTTTCAGTCACGGTGACAGTACCCCCAGAGTTCTGGCACCAAACACATGAGGTCAATGGACTGCTCCCCTCCACGAGGCCACACAACCCACCCTCCATCCCGCTGTCGCTTTTCACAGGCATGGGCCTCTTTCGTTGCAAACCTGAGGGCTCCCTGGAAACCTGAGGGAAACGTGCCCAGGCCTTGCCATCCCAGCGGCCTCCAGAATTCCTGTCGCGCATTCCCCAGCATCTGGAGTACCATGTAGCATGTGATCTATCGTTGACAAGGTTTCTGTTACCTCCGCTGCCACACCCTGTCACACTCCCTGAACTCTTGCTGCTCAGTTCAGATGAGCCGGATGAGAGAAGAGCAAACTCACACACCATCCACAGCCAATGAGAGCTCTGGAGACAGTGCGATGTCTGTTAGAGGCCTATTCGACATACATACATGCATGTGTAAGTGTGTGCGCGTGTGCACACACACACACACACAAACATTCTTATAAGCAAAATGAGGCCCATTGTGATATGTGAGTTTTTATAACCCACTTCTTTCACCGAATATATTATGAACCTTGGCTTGTGTCCTTTAGAATAACTGTCCATAGGCTGGGGAGATGGCTCAGTTGGTAAAGTGTACCGGTGTACAAAAATAACAAGCTGGGTATGGAGGCGCACCCTGTAACCCCAGCGCCGGGGAGGCTGAGACAGGAGGATCCTTGTGGCTTGCTGATCAGCCAGCCTAGCCAAACCTACTATTCAGGTACTACCCAGGTTCAGTGAGAGACGCTGGCTCAAAAATAAAGATCACCTGAGAAAGACACTCAGCGTCAACCTCTGAGCTACACACACACACACACACACACACACACACACACACACCAGAAGAATCATCAGACACTGCACCATACTCCAGGGTCTACTTCTACCATAAAGTATCCAGATCCTGAACATGCAAACTTCTCCAAGTTCTCATTATAAACAACGTTACCAGGGTTTCCATCCTACCCCAGGGCAGATGTTGCAACCCCCAATCCCCTCAAAAGGGTTCCCGGTGATATACTTGCTGACGACAAAGTTTGCAGGACACGAAGGCCTTTGATCCGTGACTCCCAGTTTGTGAACTATTTATCTAGGAGCAGGGAGCTGAAGAAGAATCAAAACACGAAAAGCCAGCAGCCTGAGGAGAACTAGACCCCCAAGCCACCAGAGAGGTACCTGAAGCTCATTCGCTGATGGAGACCTCCGATGCCAGAACTGGATGGCACAGTGCAGAACGTGGTCCAGTTCCCGTGTGTGGGGTGTGTACGGATGCTCTGGGAGAAGCCGTGAGGAAGGGGGTGAGATCATAAGAGGATCTTCCCAGCAAAGCCCTGTGTTTTGTTTACGGTGAGCCCTGCTCAGGGCCCCCACGAATGGAGCTGCATGCTATCCTCCCCCAATCCCAAGCCGAGTAGGAGTGGGAGGAGGCTGGGGCAAGCTGGGCAGTCCATGGTGGCCAAACACAGGGACTGGAGCAGCCGTTACCTGTAGGAACTCCTGTGGCGTGCATCACTTATCGCTTGATGCATGTCATAAAATGAACATGGAGGAGCTCAGTGGCTCTGCAAGGGCTGCCTGCTCCCCCCCCACACACACACAGAAAGCAGTGCCTCAGCATCTCTTCCACATCTAAACTTTAGGTTTCCTGGGAGATCAAAAGTGTTCTCCATCCTAGCACGGGACCTCCACGCCTGCCTTCTCAGGGACAGGACACACGGTGGCCCGCAGACTACTCTAGACGCCGATGAAGTAAACAGTGGGGACATTAGTGCAACTTGTGGCTTCAGGCTGAAGTCGAGGCGTGCACACCAATGCAGGGGGTGTGACATCTGAACCTGCTCGTTTCCATCCTTCTTCATATAAAATAAGATTCATTCTTCAGACCTGGGCTGGGACTCCCCAACCTGTCTTCCTGTGTTCTCCCAGTAGATGGCGCTAACTCATTTCAAATGCAGCTTTAGAGGCGCCAGAAAACTCAAGCTGGAGTCAGAACTAGGGCAGAGCCAATTAGGAAAGAGGACCGTGGCAGCAGAAATGGCCAGAACCACCATCTGTCTTTAAGTCACACGGGGGAAGCTTAAGATCTCTTGCGTGTCGTTTAGGATGTGTCACGTAGCCCCCAAGGCCAGGTTTGCTTCCAACATCACCCGCGCCCTCCACACTTACAGTCTGACGGGGGCTGACTACTTGGGAGCGATCGTGTATTTTGTCATAACCTAATGTAACCACAAGATGGCGCTGCTGCACGCAGGACAAGATGCTTAGGGAATCCGAATTTTACCAAGCAGCATGAAGACTTGCTGAGGCAGAGTGGAGGCTGAAGGGGGGGGGGGGGTGTTAAATAGTCTTGCAAGGCTAAGTTCGTGACTGTATTTCCACTATGTTGCCGCTTCGGCTGCTACTAGTGAGGAGTTTCTAAGCACCAGGCATCGCGATCAAGCACTTTATAAACATGGCTTCATTCAACGTCTGCGGAAAGTCTTCTGGGGAAGCTCTGCGATGTCTCCAAGAACATGTGTCATGGGGCAGCTGGCGATGGGAGCCTCATGTACTTTCTCAAAAGGACTGAAAGTGATCCGGTTCTGACTGTGTCCACAATAGTGAATAGAACGGCTTATCCGGATAGGGTGCTAACAGCTCCGTGCCCCCAGTCAAGCGTCTGAGCGCCTGCTTTGTGTCAGGCTCGCAGGACAGGGAGCACAGAACCAGAGAAGGCCCTGCTGTCAGTTCTGAGACCGCAGCAAACAGCAGGTCAGAGCAAATGTTCTAGGAGGGTGAAGAGGGCAGGGAGAACAGTCCGTGCAGGGCATTGGAGGAGTCCGTGGTAAACAAGAATGCATGCAAGGGGCCCCTGAGAAGCAAGAGTTAAATCTCCAGGGATGGACAGCAGTGAGCTATGTCTTAAACACATCCATTATGGAAGTTAAACCGAGGCAGGAGAGTTGATTCACACCTGTAATCCCAGTACTCAGAAAACCGAGGCAAGAGGATTATGGCAAATTCAAGTCCACCCTAGGCTATTGAATGAGACCTTGTGGGGGGGGGGAAGAGAGGTAGGAGGAAGAACAGAGGAGAGAGATACATAATTAATTACATGTACAAGAAGACCAACCTTTAGAGACTCAACCCTTCCTTTACGTATCTGTCTTACCACAGCTGTAACAGCAGCGGGTAGACTTTTCTGGAACTAGCCAGAGAGCAAATACTTTAGGCTGTGCCGGCCTCATGTTTTCCGTCACAGCTCCACAATTCGGCTGTTGACAGACCCACGCAGAATAGGTGAGTGGGTATGATTGTGTCCCATCACACTGACACTTGGGAAAACGGTATTGGGCTAGGCTCGGTTCCCAGGCAGTGTGCAGAGCCCTGGTCCGGACTCTAGCATTTGGAGTGGACATGCTCTGCACTTTTCTGAAGAACCCTTCTGTCCCCTTTCCAGTTCCCGCTGCTGAGCTCTGCTAGCTTGCAGTGGCCATGGTATGGAGTCTGCCACAAAACAAGCAGAGGAAACCATCAGGGTTGCTCCCATGTCCCCCACAGTCTGCGCTCAGCTTCCCATCCTCCCGCCCCCCAGTCGCTGTCTTCAAGACCTGCCCTAATGCTTCTCTGGGGGAACCTCTGACTTAGCAGGTCTGCCTGCTGTGTTACACCTCATGACAACCCCTAGCAGCCTTGGTCCTCTGTGGCTAGTGGAGCACAGAGCTGGGAAGCATTTATTCCACAGGCTGGTGAGACCAATCGGCCACCAAGCAGAGCCCACCACAGTGACATACAGTCTTGAGAAGCGGTAGCGTCGACCGATAAAATCCTTGCAGATTTTAGTCGCTCTTTGTAACAAGAGCTCCTTGCTAAGAGAAATCGCCCAGTTCCCATAATTTGCAGGTCAGTCTTCAATCACCTCCCGACTGTAATCAGATCCCAGAAACAACCCCTTCCATCAAAACTGAGCACTGTAAAGCTGTCCCCCACCGTGGCTGGCAGGCCGCCGGGACCTGCTGTTCACCAACAGGTGAAGACAGGCATGAACCTGTCCCAAACTGTTGTTCCCCATAACTGATGGGTTGTTCTTTTGAATGACATCAGAAACAACACCTGGAATTCACACACACTTTGGAATGTTTCCCAAACAAAACACATAGTATGCTCACAGTGCCTATATTAGTATTTTTTCTGATTTTTTAAACTTTGCTTTTATATGCATAGGTGTTTGCCTGCATGTATTTCTGTGTACTGATGTTGCCTTCAGAGTTCAGAAAATTCCTCTGGGACTGGAACTTCCAATGGCTGTGAGCCACCATGTGGGTGTAGGGGGTTTGAACTCAGGTCCTGGGGAAGAGCAACCAGTGGACAGGCTCCAAAGCTACAGAGAAAACCTGTCTCGAAAAACCAAAAAAAAAAAAAAAAAAAAAAAAAAAAAAAAAAAAAAAAAAAAAAAAAAAAANAAAAAAAAAAAAAAAAAAAAAAAAAAAAAAAAAAAAAAAAAAAAAAAAAAAAAAAAAAAAAAAAAAAAAAACAAACCCTCCCACCTTGCTTCTAAACTCTTTCTCCTAAATTCAACACACACCTCCCCTGCCTTTCTTCAAAGGCTGAGTCAGCAGCTTTCCCATACTTTTCTACTTCCCCTCTGGAACTTGCATCCACAGCCTATCTTCCACTGGAGCAGAAGGTTCCCAGTAGGGATGATGTGAGGATTGCTTCCCTTGAAAAACTCTGTCCGTAAATGGTTCCTACTTGGCTGTACACTGGACAAGTACCTCTGAGTTACCTTCAGATAGTCCCATGGGCCTACGTCCAGCCGTGAGCACCATGGAAAAACATCCTTGTGCAGACCCGACCTCTAGCCAGGATGGAAACCCCTTATTGATGGTGCGTCCCATCCTTCTGACTGTGTCAGGGAGCCTGGCCAGGGGTCAAGGGTAGGATCGGTGTTCCTCTGGCTAGGTCAGCTTTCTTCAGCAAAGACTGGATCTTCACTTGACTGTTCATATACACAGATGGGCAGTGCAATGCCTGTCACATCAGTATGCCCAAACACTCTGAAAGTGTTTGCCAACCTCTGAATTCAGCAGGAAAAAGTAGAGCTGCGGCATGCTGTTACCAGCACGGTCATGTTGTAAGCTGTGGGTTTTCTAAACAGAAACCTTGACATACTACAGCAGCAATAAAACTCAGATCAGTCTAGTGTCCCTTCCTGTACGCAGTGAGGGGCTTAGCCTCCAAGGAAGGAGGACTTCTCATGCATTTTATTATCTAAAAGAAGCCTGGAGTAAAATTCAGTTCCTAAAATGTCATGGGATCATTCCCTGGGCATTACAGAGAAGCAGCCACGTCCCTGGCAGTTCTTAGGCCCAGCACGTACCCTGTGAAATGCACAGCTCTGGCCACATACCTGCAGCTGAAATGGCATCTTGGGAGGAGTAAGCTGTCTCTGGAGGCTTAGAGATGGTGGTGATGAGCCATAGCCAGCACATATCCAGAGTGGGTAGAGGCCATGCTATGGCCCAGAGGCAAATGGCGACATCCTAAAACATGCCCTAGACACAATGTGTGCCTGGAAGCTTGATGAAGAACCAACTTCTATGTTCCCCCAACCCAAAACCCTTCCCCTAAAGAAATCAAAGAGAAAGAACCATAAAAACTGCGTTTTAATGATACAGAAATAGTACATGGTACATTTCTTTCCACAGCAGCACTTCAATCGTCTCTAACAAAATTAAGGCTACATTGGAGCCTTCTGACAGAAAGGGACTGTTTTATACAATGTTATTCATGTTTTCATAAACAAAAGAATATTCTTCAGGCAAAAAATTTTTAACAAGATACCAGTAAAGGAAATGGAATACAAAATGTGTTCCTTTGGGTCAGCCTGATAATAGCCACACCACCCCTAGGGAGTATCAGGGAAGTTTTTTAATGAATACTTTGAGTATGAGGGCGACTCTTCAGAGTTAACATCCCACAATACAAGGCTATTTCATAATATAAAACCAAAGACAGCTGCGTCTCCCACATAATCCCTTTAGAATGAATAACTAGTGAACATCAACAGTATTTAAAAACAAAAGAGAACTGTGCAGAGGCCTACGGTGCCTGGAAGGACAATCCCTACATCAACAGCCCTTCTCCCTCAAATCCCTTAGGAAGAAAATGAGAACCAAAATCTGATGACAGTAAACTGTCAGCACTGCCAGGAGAGTGGCCAGGACCCTGCGGTCCTCTTGAGGATAAAGTAATGCCATTTAAGGCCACCCACCAGCAAGGGTTTATCCCCAATATTCCCACTGTTCACTACTCCTGGCCATCTCTGCTGCTCAGCTTGTCACCACATCTGGGCCCAAGAGAAACCCTTTAGGATCTAGAATAATACAAAGCATAGACCCTCAACAACTCCAGCCAGTCCCCCACCCGAGATAACTGACAACAGCTCACACAGGAGCCTAATTCCTTGCCAGGAAGTCACACTTTGACATCTTGACAAGAGGGCCAAGGCCCAAAGCCACAGAAGTTTGCCTCCACAAGTCCTGCCCTCTGCTGTGACGGGCCACTGCCTCCTCTGGCCCCTCTCTGCTCACCAGTTTCCACCATTACATCTTCTCCGCCTAGCCCAGCTGCATCTGGGAACTAAACAACCATCTCCCTGATGAAGCACTGGGAGTGGTGCCGGGATCACCAAGCCCAAAGAGGGCAGTCTTGTTTTTAAACAGAGGTCTCATGACCTATCTACTCTGAGAAGGATATCCTACTTCTGACAAAAAGACCTGTCATCTGGTAGTGTGGTGGTACAGGAAAAATCTTCTCAGAAGTTAAATGTTTAAATTATTAAGTAGTAGAGAGAAATCAATTCAGTGATTTATTTTTCCCCTTCAACATGAGACTTTTGTCTATTTCTTTGGCTCCCAGAGCCTCTATTTCTATAGAAATAGGGTGGAAGGAAATATCCAAGTAAGTACCATCAAATACCCTCTAAGATTTATGCACATTCCAAAGACTGCTAATTCCTCTAGGAATAGAGCGCTGAGGTACACATACCAAATGTACTTAATATATAAGTTCATATATAAACAAAGATAAACACAGAGTCAATATCCACTTATTCACACTTAAATAGAATGACTGCTACAGACAATAGCATTGTTTGATCCCATATTAACACAAAGAGAAGTTGTCTTTGAAGCCTTCAAACCTAATAGATCTCTTCAGGAAAATATTAGTAATATCTCTAAGCCAACTTTATTTTCTCTGTACTGTGATCTGTATAAGAATACATTATGTATGACCACTCCAGTCACATAAGTAAGTCACCGTGCCTTGCTCCATAAATACTTAAGAGCTCCTATAGGAAACCTGCCTGGTGACAGTTATCACTGAGAGGTTCCAATTGCTCTCTACCCTAATCCTCCAAGTTGACACCAAAAATGGACATTTTACAACAAAGTTACTCATTTGTCTCAAAACCAGAACAAATAGAAAATAACACCATGAAAGGAATATCAGCATGTTCTGACCACTGCTGCAGGAACACAGAAACTCGGCAAAATACAGACATGCAGGAAATCAGCACTATATAGGAAAAATTAACAAACTCAGCACACCTTCAAGAACTGGAATAAAGGCAGACTCAATAAAACCATATTATTTCTTCCTCAAGGCAATCAAAAAAGAAAAATGATTTAATATCCTTGGTCCATAAGAAGAAATATTTACTTACATCCTCAATGGACTAAAAGATGTTAGACGTCACAATTAAAATTGTATCTTTCCAAAAATATTATCAATGCAATAAACTCAATAAACTTAAAGAAAACAAAACTTAACTTCATTTAAACTAAACTTCATTTAAACTTTTAAAAAACCAACAAAACATACTTCCTAGAGTGCAAAATGCTTATTAAATACTTCAAGAACACAAAAGTAATTTGTTTAAAAACACAGGAATCCTTTGCTGAGGGGCCATCAACACAAAAGACACCCATTGCCGGCAATGGGTGCCAGCTGGAAGAAACATGGTGTTAAGCTTTGTGCTTGGCCTCTGTCCCTTTCAGATGACATGTTATTTGTACAAGCTCATGGTTGGACTCTGGTACATGCACATGTACGCATCACAAAGAAGTCTGCGTGCACAGCCTTGAATCCTTCTGGAATCCAAGGAGTGCAGCTCCTCCAGAGACATCTTCAAGTACTCTCCCACTTCAGGGCAGGGTGTCACTTGTGGAATGTTGAAGCCATTCTGACCCCCTAGGGAGAGAGAGAGAGAGCTCTCATTAGGGCAGCAAACTTCTAAGTCCTCTTGGCAGCCTGTCCCACCAGAACAATTTTACTATCCTAGAATTTAGTGAAGACTGACTCCCAGAATCAAAATCAAAACAAAACAAACAAACAAAAAAATTTGTTTGATTTTCAGTTTCTAGAATTACAGTCTCCTTTTATTGGCTTCTGAGAGGGTTCAGCAGAGAAAAGTGGAAAAAAAAAAACAAACCCTGGTAAAAGGACACGCACTTAGGAAAAGCTGCTACTCTAGGCCCCCCAGACTTCTCTGTCCCTCCCAGACACTAGCAGCCTGACTCTTTTCCACAAGAAGCCAATTGTGAGCGCTACTGTTTCCCCATGTTTTAAGAACATACTTGCATACCTCTAGCACGGCTGATTTAGATACTAATCATCAGAACGCGCATGCACTCTGATGATCAGATTTGCTCTCCCAGGTGCGTTCCCAAAAGTCATGCTGCTAATGCTAACTGAGTGACATGCACACAGGGGTGGGCTGTGCCCCCAGGTATCAGAGCTACACAGAAATGAAGAACTGTTGCTCTACAGCTTGGGCCTCTGGTCAAGAAGCCGTCACTCGGTGCCTCTGGTTATTACAGTGTCACACCTGAAGACCTGGGGAACTAGGGCTTGGAAGAAGAGCTGTAGAGTAAATGGGGTATGTACAGGTACTGTGACAAGTACCTTACTACCAAGACCCCTGTCACTCAAGTGTGTACTAAGTAATGACTAAGCTTCCTAAAAACATCTCAATGAGTAAAGGTTTCTTCCTGAAATAAAATGCATGAGATCAGGAAGACTGAGTTAAATACAAACCATGCAACCTTCACCACTTTTAACGTTAGTTTAGACAATAGAAAAACAGGCATGATTTCCATGACCAAAGTATTCCCACAGAGTTTGGCATTTATGTCCTCAATAAATGGCTACTCTACTGTATATAAAAATGCAATGAAGAAGATGGTAAAATCAGCTATAAATAAATTTTAGGATTTTTTTTTCTTTTGAGGTGGGGCAAATTGAAACAGGTTCTCACTATGCAATACAAACTGACCTCTGATTCACAATCCTCTACTTCCCAAGTCTGGGATTATGGCTAGGATTCTTTAACAAATCCACGTAAGGACCAAGATGGCACAACATTATTGCTCCTTAGTTTGAGGAGCAGAATTAGTAATACCCTCTGAAGATTAAAGTCCGTCACACTGTGGTATCCTTTCAAGAATCTGCTCACAAAATACCAAAAACACATGCTCTCACTAGGAAGCATCTCACTCCAAAAGACAAGTTTTAAATACCATCTCGATCAGCCATGCTGTCAAAGAAGAGCCAGGCTGAATCATCCTTCCCATACTTCACAAAAGCAACGTAGTGGCTCGTTTCTATGCAGAGGACAGCAAACAACTCCATCTTCTGGCAGGGGATGCAGCCGTGTCTCCAGTCCCAGTCAGGCAAGTCTTTGGGAAGTGATACTGGATGATATGTATGATTCATCCTCTTGGGATGGAGGTGAACCTAAAATGGACCATGAAGAAAATACCACAAATGAGCTAAATGCCATGTTTCAAGGGCAGACTCTAATCACTTTCATTGACCACCACAGCCAAGTTCTACACACACACACACACACACACACACACACACACACACACACACCGGCAGAAGAGACATGAGCAATAACATTTACTGTGAATGTTTAAAATGCCCTTTGACTCTGACTGGTGCAGTGAGTGTGGATTACCTGAGTGCAGCAGGTCTTACAGAACTGCTTGATCTTCCCTGCTGTGATGTCGAGGTCTTCATAGCACTCTCTACACTCGAACATCGCAAGTCCTCCACAGATGCGACACTCCCTGGGAGCTACGCAAAGAGGGAAGGAAGAAGCCTTTTTAAAAAGACATTCTGTCATTAAAAATAAAAGCTATACGTTGAAAACAAGAATGCTTGGGGGTTGGGGAGAAGAAAGGCCTAGTCCTCTCTGACCCTCTTAAAATTTCATTTGAATTTTTTTTTTGTATCTGATGTATTTTTAAGGACTTTTTTTTTTCATATAACCATTTTTGTTAACCTATTCTAGAATTGTTCTTCTGGTCATGAAATGTTCAAAGATATAAAGTAAGTATTGAAGACTAATAGCACATGTGATCTTAAGTCAGTAAGTAACAAGCACTGCCATTATGAACTTTCTTTAACAATTTTATGTCTGAATATTTATATAAGTATGTGCACCCAGGTACACGTGTATCTCCAGCTTCTCTCATCTAGCCTCTCGATGCTTTCCCTTCCACGATAACTACCACACACTGTTTTCACATAGGTCTATTGTTTAGACATACAATCCAGTTAACCACTTCCCTCTTATTAACATTTCTTGTCTCTAATTTCTTGTCAGATAGTAAGTAAATTTGCATTTAAATTATTTATTTTTACCTTTTTTTTAAAATAAATTCTAGCAGTCAAATTATTGAGTTAGTATGTCTAAGCTCTTCAAATACTGAATTCCCTGTCAGAAGCACTATACCCATAACTAATGACAAATCCAAGCCTACTATTTCTAAAACAAAACAAAACAAAAAACAAAGAAAGAATTATATACTTACTGTCTTCAAGCAAATCCGTTATATTTAATTCTAGAGAAGGGAAAATTTTTTTGAACATTTTGAAGTCTTTTCCAAACCGAGGCATCTGAATAATCAAGCATGATGGTGCCTAAAAAATAAAAGACACATTGTTTTAGAAACCAAAGTCCTAAGGAGCTGGGGACTTAGCTCAATATAGTGCTTACTTAGCATGTCCAAAGCCTTGAGTCCTAATCCCTGTACTAACGAGTTTCCCTATGAAACTGAAATAGTCATTGCTGTCAAACCCAGTAGTGGTTTCAGCAGGGCTGTTGGCCCATGAAGCAGAGCCCACTTGTGAATGTGCAGTGTGGATGCAGAGCAGCAATAAGCTACAGATTTTCCAGACTCCCCCAGAGATGAACATGATAAAACAGACCACGGCATGCACTGCAGAGATCACACATTCTGACAGTCAAAGAGACGTTTCTATTGCGTTCATTAGCAAACCCATACACAAGAATTTATTGGTATTTTATCTCTTAACAGAGGGAGAAAAAATAACATTACCTTTGACATGTTTAGATACTATGCATGGGAAAAATGACAACTGAAAACATAAACATGTATGCACACATATCTTTGCATTAAGCTACTTTAAACTTAAAAATTAGCTTTTGTTCCCTTTGTAACCCAAATCCAAAACATTCCAACTTAAGCTAAGCGGCTATCTTTAAATAGAACAAAGTTAGAATACCTTTTTTTTTTAAAAAAAAAATAAAAGTGTCTTCTTAACTATTTCTTCAAACTATTCTTGGTTAAAGCACAGTGATAGCTAGGTGTGGTTCAGTGGGGCAGCACTTGGGGTAGTGTGTACAAAAGGCCTGAGTTTAATATCTAGCATCGATAAGAAACAAAATAAAGTAGCATTACAAGTCCAGTTAGAATCACTAACCTCTGCAAATTTCAGGTTACTGTTGATAAAAGACCATTCTAGTAACTGTTGAATTGTAGGAACTCCAACTTTCTCATTTTTTTCCATGAAGATCTGATAGAAGTTGCAGTCTTGGACTTTCTGACCTGCTGATCTGGAAGCACACAGGAAGAAATGCATATAAGCCATCTACCAAATGCCTGAATCGAGTATGAAGCGTCTGACAGACCTGAGGACACAACATCATAATGCTCGTGTCCAGCTTTGGATTGTCCACACACCAGGTGAAAGACAATAATTCGGATGAGATAATTCAATGTGCTTATGCAGAAGACCTCATAAATTATTTCTTCGTCCTTCTTTATAAATTATTCGAAAGTTCTCTTGCCATCACAAGAAAAATGTAGAATAATATTCCAGACAAGAAACACTATATGAACAATAATCAGTTCTCTCCCTCCAAATCTAGAAAGTAGCAGCTACTTTTTTTAAAACATTAATTTTTATTTTATGTACATTGGTATTTTACCATGGATGTCAGGTCACCAGGAACTGAAGTTACAGACAGTTGTGAGCACTGCTTTTACTGACTAGAACAAATGCTACAATGTCTCAGTGACGGACTCTTAGACCTTCTAAATCAAACTTCTTTACTTCCTAAAATAAAAGCCCTGAGAGGGAGGGAGGGAGGGATTCTTTCCTAGCAAGTCAAAGCAGGGCAAGGTGTGACTCCCAGGAACCCTAACAACTATCCTCTAGGCTTTCAGCTACCAGCAGCTCTTTAGATGCTCACCCACCAACTTGACAAACACCAGGTAAATGGTCATGGTGAAACATAAGGGTCCAACATCTCCCTTCCCTTACCAGCTTACTAGTAACCATTAAAACTAACTCTACTGAGAAAATTGTTTTTCATCTTTCAGCTTACCGCTTATCTTTTTTAGCCAAGTGTCTGGGTTTAGAATCAGATTATTTAAATGTATGTCTAGATTTCAAGAGTTTTAGAAAAAAAAAACTATCAGCAGTTTTTATCACAAAACTTCTGTAATTCAGGGAGCAGCCAATTGTGATCTTCAGCTGCCCCAAGCAAATTATGTCCTGAATTTATAAAACATAAAATCTGGTAACTAGCTACAGCACTCTTGAGAACGCAAAGCTAATAAGAACAGATTATAATCCAAGAAACTAGCAGTTATTCTAGAATAACATTTTAATTGGTTGTTGATGACTACAAAAAATCATAGAAAAACGTCATAGTTAAAAATAGCATAGAAGAGAAAACAAAAATAATGGAGGTAAAAAAAAAATCACACACAGAAAAATCAAGGATGGCCAGGAGGAGGCATGGCAACTAGTTAATGGAGGAAGAGATACATAGTGTCCTAACACTGTAGCAGAAAACTGGGAGGAACAACAGCCACTCAAAACTCACTTCCAGGGCCAGGCATGGTGGTGCACACTTTTAATCCCAGCACTCAGGAGACAGAGGCAGGTGGATCTCTGTAAGTTCGAGGCCAGCCTGATCTACAAAGCAAGTTTCAGGACAGTAAGGGCTATATAGAGAAACCTGTCTCAAAAAATCAAACCAAACCTAAAACGAAAAACAAAACAACAAAAGTCACTCCTCAAATCATATGCACAGGGGAGTCCTTTTAACCATAAAGAACAAAGTATGTCAGTCATAAAAAGTGGATACAACTGGAAATAAACATACTAAACAAATTAAACCAGTCGCATAAAAAGAAACAATGTACGTTTTCTTTCATTTATGGTTCCTCGATCTTCTACAGAGAGACAAAAAGCATTAATTTGTATATGACATGAAAGTAGACGTGATGCTGCCTAAGGAACAAAGGAACTATGAGGAGGGAGACATGGAAAGGGACAGAGGGATGGAGGTACAGGGGAAACATACTCAATATACAATATGGGGTTCATGAAAATTTTAGAAAATGATAAAAATAATTAAATAACCCCACGGCTAGTGTTTTAGAAGTTTGAAAACCTACAGAATCATAACCAAGTTGTGAAACTGTACCAAGCCATGCTAGTTGGGTTGTATTTTCCACCAGGGACAATCCAAGGGCACAAGAATACAAATTTGGTAAATTTTAAAAAGTGGATATTGACATTTTATAAACATTAATATAAAAACATTCACGGATTGGTGTGGTCTGGACCATAATAGGTGAGTCCTGAGGTCCTATACTCATTCCAAAATCCTGCAGCTCCATGATGAGCGTGTGAAGCTTGTGACGTCACTGCCCAGCCACAAGGAGCCTGGGTCGCCCTGCCTTGATGCTCTTGTTACTCTTGCTTTGGTCTGACCTTTCTTTTCTTGCT
>NW_026068054.1:1806045-1806677 GCF_014885135.2 Alexandromys fortis | reverse complement strand
GGATTGGTGTGGTCTGGACCATAATAGGTGAGTCCTGAGGTCCTATACTCATTCCAAAATCCTGCAGCTCCATGATGAGCGTGTGAAGCTTGTGACGTCACTGCCCAGCCACAAGGAGCCTGGGTCGCCCTGCCTTGATGCTCTTGTTACTCTTGCTTTGGTCTGACCTTTCTTTGCTTGCTTTGCCCCCAACTCCTTCCTTTTGGGATGAGAACCAACCCTGTGCCACTGTAAGCTGGAAGTACAAAACTTGTTTATTGGTTTTTCTGGAACTCATGGTTAAAAAATCTATTTTTGAACAGTGTTGGAACATTAAAAATTATGGAAACTTCTGAAGTTAAAATGAATGTATTCTGCATTAAAGATGACCAAGAACCTATCATGACAAAGAGTAGAATAGCTTTAAAATCATATGTTTAAGTCGGGTGTGGTGAAGCATGCACTTAATTTGAGCACTCAGAAGACAGAGGCAAGTGGATCTCTGTGAGGTTGAGGTCAGTCTGGTCTACAAAGTGAATTCCAGGACAGCCAGGAGCCAAGACTGTTACACAAAGAAATCCTGTCTCGAAAAACTTGGGGCCTAAGATAGAGAGAGTTCAGCCATTAAAAAAAAAAAAAAAAAAAAAAAAAAA
>NW_026068054.1:1791081-1799411 GCF_014885135.2 Alexandromys fortis | reverse complement strand
TTGCTTATTTTTCTTTCCTAAAACATAAAATATTCCTTTTTCTATATGCTTGAAGGAATAAAAAAATGTTGTTGATTTTCCATGATTAATTTTTACATGGCTAGACTATAATAAATTCTTTTCTTAAATCTTTGTAGATAATTCTCTAGGATTTTCTAGGTACATAGAAAGCGATTACCAACTTGGACTTGCTAATAAGTTTGTACACCCAACGCTTACGCATCATGCCCGTTTACTAGATAGAGATTTCTGAAGAGAACCAAACTTTAACTGTGATACTTTCCTTGCTCCCACAATCAGTTTAACCCTGGTTCAAACTGCATTGCTTAGACACAAGAGGAAAGCGAACTCATCAGTGTGGGTTCTTAAGGAAGTGAAGTATGCAGCACATTCCTAAGATTTTCACCAGAGAAACCAAGACTGAAATCAAGAGGGGCCCACCATTCAAATGACCTAAGAAGGGCAGACATTTCAAACATCTCACTAAGAACTGTATTGCAGTAAACTCAGGTATTCTTTCAACATGGGGAGAAGGAAGATCTAAACTGAGAACAAAAGAGCTAACTTAAGGCTAACTATAAGTTATGGGAAGCCAAAAACAATGCTCTCACTGTTTTTTTTTCTTTTTTTAAATTCAGTTAGAATAAGATTCCTTTTAAAAGTTCACTAACTGAACTTTCAAAAATATTAACATGCAATTTCATAAGTAATTAAATTGTGGGCACATCTGTCACTAGGGCTAATTAAAAGGACAAGGTCACTTGTGCCCTAGAAGTTAAGTGTAGCTCAGAGAGAGGACAGCAGCTAGTGAAACCCACATCTATGCTAGCAACATTTAGCTACTGGGCAATGGCAGTGAAAAAGAAGGTCTACTTCTGAAATGCTTCTAGACAGCTTGAGACCTACCTTATTTTTAACAATGGCTCAACCCTTAAAATATCATGAAACAGTATATTTAGAAATTCTTCAGGATCTAGGAGAAAACAAAACAAAACAAAAAAAACCTAAGTGAATCACAGAGAAAATTTAAAAACCATTCTATTCTTTAAGAGAAACATATTAATTAAATTAATATAATTAATTAGTTATTTCAGGTTCTCCTGACACGGGAAAACTTATAATAAAACATTACTTTTTCATTTGTTGTCATGATGCCCTATTTAACAGAATATACTCATTCACACACAGTGAAATCATTTTTATGTCTTTTGGGAGGTTCAGTAGAATATACCTGGTATATGCCCTATTTTTTCTTCTATTTTAGTAATAGCCATGTGTATAACTGCCACAGCTGGTTATAGTATACTGTTAACAGACTAATTCAGGAGTTGAGTCTGAGCGAATTCTGCAGTTGTGAGCAGACAGAAGTGCTGGCCAATGCTCCACAGCCCCTTTCAACAGGGAGCACAGTGGGAAACTGGGTGCTGGGGATTCTTCCTGTGATAGACAGCTCTTTACTTGGTCGTCTTCTGTAGAGCCAGCCGGCTGGCCTCTTAAAGACTTCTTCCACATCACATCACTTCAGAAGAATCACAAAATCAGGAGAAATATGCATGTCACATAGAAAAGAAACTTTTCATATTTTTGCAGTGCTGGGATTCAAACACAAGGCCTCTTACATACCCCACCACTGAGTACACTCCTAGCCCTCTCAAATAATTCTAACTTAAATTTAATCCTCTAAACTAAATAGGTGTATTTCAGGAAATAATTTAGCATATTACTAGATGATAAACTTTCAAGTTATTTTCAATGCATGTATTATAAATTAAAAGGGTCACCTTTTTCTTCAGAGGTAAATCCTGATGCAGCCTCAACTTTTTCAAGTATTTTCCTCAGTTTCATAATTTTTGTGGCACACACATATCCATATCTGTTGATAAAAATGAATTAACTGACACTGGCACAGTGAGTCATATGACACATCTTAATAAACAAGTACTTTTCATACAATTGTAACATGTAAAAAAAAACAATAGACAAGGCATTTTTTTAAGAAACAACTGTAGGCTTCTTACAGAAGTTTGAAAAGTGAAAGTCTGAGAATCAGAATTGTTTCCAGATACTATTAAACACCTTAAAAATAACTACCATGTACTAATACAATTCTGAACTTTTTATGAAGCCTGGGTGAAGCAATTTTTAAATGGCATTTGCTTATTATATTAAAACACTTATTTTATAAAATAGGATATCCAAATTTTAGAAAGCCCTTCTTATACACAGGATAAGAGACATGGAAAAGGGAACTGATGAGATACTAAAAATCTAAAATCTGAAATCAAACAGTCAACATAATTATGACATTCTCTTTCGTTGACTATAGGAGACCATGGGCTTACAAGAACAAGTCAGAGCCAGCTAATCATACTGTGTACCTGCTTTTTAGAGCGACTATCCACTTACTTGCGATCAGCAAACACTAAACACCTACCACTGTGTAATGCTATATATAGGGCACCAAAAATACAAAAGGAGATTAAAGAAACCTAACAACAACAAAAAAACCAAATAAACAAAACAGGATCTCTGCCTGTGGGCGCTTCCAATACAGAAAGCAAAACCTCTGTCCAAACAACAGATATGACATTTGCAGACACAAGAAATATATCTCAAATTTCTGAGCTACTGATCTTGGCTTAGCCTCTTGAGCTATCAAGTGCTGGGATTACAGGTATATCCCACCATGCCTGGCAAGCTGCACCTTGGTCTCATAGGCCATGCAGCAAGTGTTTTCTATAGACTGGTGACAAAATTAGAATAACTGTGATTCTGGACTAGTTGGGCAATCGTATGGAAAAACGTTTACTGATGGATTGACAGTATTTTAACAGAAGGAAGGCTGTGATGATATGCCTTGTAGTTAAGATTTGACCTGTGCTGTTCTAGTGTCATTTACATAGGGAAAGAAAAATCTGAGAGTTTAAAATTTGTGTAAGTAAAATAATTAATATTAAAATCAAAGCACATAGTTAAAGGATAAGATGATTAGAAAAGTAAGGCAAACAAGTATCTAGAGAAATTTGTTTCACTTTTAGTTTACTTTCTTAGCTATGTGACACAGTATGTCGTTTGGAATACTCCTTATAGTTCCATGTTTTGTTATTTTTAAATATATTATGTTAATTTTTATTTTCATTGTTAAGAAAAGTGTATCACAAACTTTAAATTAATCACAGTTGGACTTTAAATTGCATAGTTTGTTCTCTATGCCCCTGAGCTATCTGTTTCCTGATCACTGGCTAAGCTAACCTAACTCTTCATCACATAAACGCCTTGTGAAGTCATCACACTTCACCATCATGTATCAAAGTCTTCCTCCATGGTCTTCTGCACATTTACAACTTCCTTAGTAAAGGAGGAAAAGAAGACCTAAAGAAATTCTTTTAAACAAACAAAAGGCCATGTCACTTTAATATACCTCACTTGTTTCTAGTGCAATGTCATTGCTACTTTGTAGTGCATGATTCCGAATGAGTCCCATCATTTTACAGAATGCACTGCCCAGACTAAAAAACACATAAGCAGAAGACGAAAAATAAAGGTTTTAAAAAGTCAGTATTTCATAAGAACTAACTTCTTTTTTTTTTTTACTACATGAGTACAGAGCACAAATTAATTACGATACAAGAAAACAGTAAACAGAACACCAACTAAAGACAAAACACATGTCTTCTACTTACATTCTCAGAGGATTAACTATTTCTGTCCTCAGTAGCTCCTGGGTCTCACTATAATACTCTACATCATTCTTTTCTTTGGGTCTGAGCAACACAGTATCCAGGACAGAACTAAAAGCAAATAAGCTGCAAAATAAAAGAATATTTTCCTCATGTTATAAGAACAATAATATTTGAGAAAGATTCTTAGAGGAGTAGGAAGAGGCAAAGGGATAAAGTGTAGGGAACCACTGGTCTAAGAACTCATGGACAGACCACACAGGCCCTGTGCTCAGTGCCCTGAGATCCTGCAGATCTGGACCAGAAACACTAAGACTGCACCATACACGTGAAGGTTGAAAACACGCCAGGGAACATTATGAAAGAAGCTTGTTTGCATAAACCAAGAGAGGCCTGGAAATCGGTCACACACACACAGACAACATAGGGAGAAAGTCAGAGACTGGTCAAGACCAGATCAGACTAGTCAGGACAAATTCATCTTATTATCATAAGATAGGCATTTCCTTATAATAACTTGTGAGTAATTAGCAATAAAAATTTGCTGGTATCAAAGAAAATAAATTTAGTTAAAATAAATTTTTATCAGTAAATCTAAGGAATATTATGGTAATGCTTGCTTGTTTGTTTAATCAAAAGTATTCCACCAACGAAAAGACCCACCTTTATTCTGCTCTCTCCTTTAAAATTCTAACTTCCATACTAACTTCCTAACTCTTGTGGCACAGCCTACGGAGTGGCAGATCCACTTACCTTAACTGGCAGTGCACAACCCTAACGGCTACAGATTCAATCTTCATAGCCTAATGATCCTTGCTGTTCAACTTGATCCACTTTAGGGAAAACTACACAAAGGAGGGCAACGGTGATCCCATGGAAAGTAATTTTTAATATTAAGAATTTTTATGACCATCTCCATATTCCAGAACACACGCAGCACGCAATGCCAATAGCTTGCTGCAAGTTACTTGGCACACGTGCCATCATCTACACTGGAGGCAGATGTCCTCAGAGTATCTGTTCACTCATTATTCACTGCAGTATTTTTAGATTAGTGCTTTAGATCTAGGAATAGATATGAAATTCTTTAGTCACTAAGGACCAAATCTCATGATCTTTCCTAACTCTGTCAGTTTCTCTACTCAAAGGCATCTGGCACCTTTTTTCATATACACATACATGCCTGTCTCCCCTCTCCCCCACACAGCACTATTTACACTTATTGCAGAAAATAGGAACTTACCAGAATAAAGTTGAGTCCAAGTAACAAGAATTGTAATGGCCCTGGATGCCTTTCTTCTTTCCAATCATTATATCTAAACCTTCTTTTTCCATCTTTGGTGGAGTATTTTCTTCTACTACTTCACTTAAGTAGCCTCCAAATGCTGAAAAGATAAAAAATAAAAATAATTCTTTTAAATCATGACAGTATTATATTTATATGCATGTACATATATATATATATATATCATTTGAAGTATATTTTGGCATCCTCTGCATTTTTTTACTTTAGTTAACTGATATTTTTCTGGACTTATAAAAATGTGATTATTCACTTTCAACATCATTCCTGTCATATAGACTTTAGAAAATTAAGTCAATTAAGTATCTGTTAAAGAATATTTTGTTACTTGTCCAAAATGTTTCATTTTCAAGTATAAAAAGAAAACAAGTTTCCAAAATACTATTCAACATTAAGAAAAATGTTTTTCATAAAGATGTTTTCCTTATTTCCCCCAGCTTGACTCTCACTATTGTTAAGGGAAAGGCCAGCATCAGCAAGCTAGTGACAATGAGAAGAATTGTCCTCCATCTGTCAAGCCAACTGCATCCCCAGACTGTATCAGATTTCTTCATAAGGACATCCAGAATGAGGTACTTAAATAGATGCGGAGGGGAAGTTATTGCTAAAGGGACCACATTTTCATTTCTACCACCCACACTGCCAAAAATTTAATGTCTATAATCAATAAAAGAAGAGAAAAAACACCGCCTTTCAGTCTTTAGACCCTAAACACTTTTCCTAACTCTTCTTTCAACATATCTCCTCTTAGGACAACTCTCTTATGCACCAAGTAAGAATCTTTACCAACTTCGAAACTTGATGAACATTGGCAAGTAAACAAAACGTTTAAACACTGTTGCCCTCAGGTACTGAAAAGTAGCAAGAAACAGTCATTCCAGATGGGTAAATAAATTAAAAGTATCCAATTACCTAAGGAATTACATCTTTCAATCTGATTAGAAACAGGTTGCAGGGACGCAAACCTAGAGTCGGGTCTGCAGCTCTTCAGTTTCACGAACAGGGCCTTCTTCAGGGCACAGGTGAAATAGCGCGTGCCCCTGAACGTGCCATCTGTACAGCCCGCACATTCATCCTCCTGAAAAAGAAAGGTTTTGGTATGTATTACACTGGGAAGAGCTATGGAGTTTTCACTTTTTCTGAATTTCTTTTTCAAATCTTTTCTGAATAGATCAGCACGAAGGAAAAGGGACTAACTGGTGCTTTGGCCCTCAGCTGGTGGTTTAAGAAAATCATTCTTTAGCCCTCCGGGAAGTATTTGATGCATTTCCTTTCAAAATACATGCTTAGAACTTCCCTGGTTTACTGAGTTTCCCTGAGCCATTTCAAAAGTATTAAAATCAAGGGGCAGGAGTAAATTACCAAGTTCCTCACCAGCAAGAAGACAAGTGAAAAAAATTAAAAACTATATTTAGGTAATAGCTACATTTATTCAAGTTCTCCCTCCTGGTTATGAAATATCACACAATATACTTTTTTAAGACCCAAAAATAAAACCTTCCCCTCTCCCAAAGACTCCAAACATGATGATTAATTTTAAAGTCAGTCACATCCCTGAACTGACTGCAATGGGAGGAGGCTAAAGAATAAGAAGGAAAACTGGTCACTGAACTGCTTTCTTTGCTGCATTCTGTTTGTATGTGAAGACTACATGTTCTAGCCTAAAAGTCAATCTATTCCTTGATCACAAACAAACATGAGGAATAAGTGGGCAAGAAGCCTGAGGAATGACAAAGGGTGAAGGTAAGCAATACTATATTTCCTCTACTACTGAATTTTTTTTGAGAAAAAAATAACTTCCCAGGAAATTATCTAATAGAGGAAAACCTAGTTTTAAAACCCATGAAGAAACGTTGTAGATTTCAAGCCAAAATAAATTACCAGTTCCAGTCCAGCTAGCACATCACTGAGCCCAGGCGGCTGGCCAATCCAACGGATAACCCCATAGAACGGGGGATTCTCTTTCACTTCAGCCAGTGAGCCCACCTCTAGGCCGTATGCATTACCAGAAGAGATGGGCAAAGGTGGACTCTCCTGGACAGGCGTGCTGTTCAGCTCGCCCATCACAGACTGCACTGACAGTGATAGTGGGCTGTGAGCAATGCTGCCGTTAGTATTGGGCATCTTGGTCAGGCTGAACGGTAGAGAGTGGAATCTGTTCTCGCTGGATAAGGAGTTCATGGAAGGAGGTTGTGGTGGAGGTGATGAATGTCCAAAGTCTGGAGACAGCTCTGTAAGTGACTTTGCAGGGTCTTCTGCAACTATGAAAAATTGTCCTTAATTAGAAAAGGCTGTTCAAGAACATTAAATGTGACTGCATCTTCTAAAAACAATACAAAGTTCGAATCTAACTGATCACATGATCCCTTTGCAAGTCTGCTTGAAAGCACTGTAAACTCACTGGCTCTGAATAATGTTCTTGCTCCTCTTCTCTACCTCCACAGTTTCCTGTATCAGTAATCTGGCACTGGTCATCTAAGTCTAGTCAGTATAGATTATATTCTTTCCCATAATATGAGTAAGTTAGAAATTAGTATGAAGAGATATAAAAATTAAATAATAATTCTCAATAACCCATGGATCAAAGAAAAAAAAGAAAAAGTTTTAAAAATAAAGAAAAAAAAGAGAGTAAGGAAACCAAAAGAACATCTGTGGAATACAGATAAGTAATGTTTTTAAAAGAAAACTATTGACAGTTAATTTAAAAAAAAAAAAAAAAAACAGGCACTGCAGCGGCGGGCGGAACCGGCTAATGGCGGCGGCGGCGGGCAGAACCCGCGCACGGCGGGCAACACAGCTGGCGCGGGCCGGACCAGCGGGTACTGACACAGTGGCAGGCAACGCAGGCGGCAGCGCAACACTGAGAGCAGATCGCCCCAGGACAATTAAATAAAAGAGGTAGGCCTTTGGTTGGCGAGGTCCCTGGCAAACAGGGAACCTGGTTCTTTTCCTGAAGACCCATCTGAGGGGTGAGAGGGATCTTGGCCCCTGGCAGAAGCCAGGAAACAGAACGAGGGCATTTTGCAAGAGGAGCCTCTAGCCAGCAGGGAAACCTGATCTGGTTTTAAAAGACCAATTAGAGAGCATCAATAGGAGGAGATGGGCAGGTGCCAAGGCAAAAATTCACCCAATAAGCTGAAAAACAACATGAAAGCACCAGAACCCAATGATCTTACAACAGAAGGTCTTGAACACCCTAACACAGAAGAAGTGGAAAAAATCGACTTTATGAAAGCAATAGAGTCCCTTAAACAATATGTAAAAAACACCTTTATAGAAATGGATGAGAAGTATAACAAAAAGTTTGAAGAATTGAGTAAATACGTACATGAGACCCACAAACAGGT
>NW_026068054.1:1778396-1782850 GCF_014885135.2 Alexandromys fortis | reverse complement strand
AGGATATAAAGCTCTCAGCTACTGTTCCAGTGTCATGACTGTGTTTCCCACTATGACAATCATGGACTAACCCTCTAAAACTGCAAGAAAGCCCCCAATCAATTGGTTTCTTTTAAAAAAGTTGCCTTGGTCATGGTGTCTCTTCACAGCAACAGAATAGTGACTAAGACACTAGTACAATGCAGAATTTGTATTAATAAAAAGAGAGATGAAGGTACAGCATAAACTGGAAGACTCAACATTGTCTAGATTATGAAAGCCTCTTAAAAATCAATCAGTACATTGGAAAGCATCTGTGAAGATGCTTGACAGGGCACGACCACCCTTCTTCACAGCATTCTGGATGGTACCGTGCACATCCAGAGATCAGCAGGATTTGAAGATGCCAAAGACACTCTCCAGAAGTTAGAGAGCTGAGAATTGGTATTACAGACTAATTTCAACAAAAGTAATCCACCAGGACACAGGCCCTCCTCCTAAAGGAACACCATTTAGACACACATCTTGCTGTGAGCAAGGGTGAATGAATTCCTTTTTTAAAAAATTTATTTTAGTTTATTATGTATACAGTGTTCTGTCTGTCTGTATGCTTGCTGTCCAGAAGAGGTCATCAGATCTCATTACAGATGGCTGTGAGCCACCATGTGGTTTCTGGGAATTGAACTCAGGACCTCTGGAAGAACAGTCAGTGCTCTTAACCTCTGAGCCATCTCTCCAGCCACGGGTGAATGAATTCTTGAGAGAGGCAGGTCATGCTGCCTATGCTCACAAAACCCCACTCAGTGCAGGAATCAGATGTGGCAAATACCCACTCGGGTCACTTTCTGTGTAAGTATATATGTAACCTATAGTATGCAACTGTAGATTTTACTGTGTGTTTTAGCTTATAACTGAATCCATGTCATAAGCAGTCATCATAGAGACTTAGAACACTATATTTTCATTTAGTTTACTGAATCTACTGAATACAAAGCACTGTAGAAGCACTAGGAACTTATAGAAAATACAGGCAAATAACCAAAACCACTTCAGGGACACCTAACCTAACCTAAGAGAGTGAGTGAGTACAGCGGGAGAAAAGGTTTCAGTTGAAGAGGTGAAAAGCAGTCAGCGAGACCACTGAACTGGAGGAACTAGAAGGGTTTCCAGGTAATTAACCTGCACAGATAAAGGAAATAAATACATGAAAGGAGAATGATATCTAGGAAACAAGGAAAGGTAGTGTGTTTTAAAGAAAGTAAGAAAGGCAAGTCTTTAAATGAGTCACTTCATTCCTAGAAAGAGTTGATCCTAAGCAGATGTATTAAGAGATAAGAACAAACTGCTGGGCATAGTGGTGTACACTTTTAATCTCAACACTCAGGAACCAGAAGCAGGTGAGTCTCTGTGAGTTCGAGGCCAGACTGGTCAACAGAGCAAGTTCTAGGACAGCTAGGACTTTTTATACAGAGAAACTCTGTCTCGGATTAAAAAAAAAAAAAAAAGGCAAAACAAAACCTAGACTACTAGCATATTTCAAATGTATCCTCAACCCTAATAACAGTGTAGTTCAAACTATGTTTAATATTTTAGTTCAGCAATATTGTCATATTAGCTATGATCTATTCACTGTTTCCAAAATTAACAAATATAGATGAAAAAGTCATTTCCCCTTACATATTAAACAGAGGGTACCATTATAAAGAGACTAAAATTATAGATTACCTTCATCAATATACCATGGATTTTTGGATTTGGATTGTTGTTGTGAGTCAACAGATGACCCATTTAAGGTATAAAATAATTCAGATCTGCTTCTACTTCCAGGGTCTGAGGTAGATCCTATGGAACAAGAAAAGTTCCTTTTTAAAAAAGCCAATATGTTACAAAAAGAAATGTTATAAATAAATTAACATGCGTATGGTATAACAACTGCTCACACAACTAATATACATATACATAGTATTGTATTGTCTTTGGCTTTAAAAGTTTGGTAATTAGTCAACACAGAAGAGAGTAGGAGTTATAAAATTAATATAAAAGTAAGCCATTTATAATAAAGCTCTAAGAAACCGTTCTGGTGGTCAGTGGTGACACGAGCCTTTAATCCCAGCACTTAGTAGAAGCAGGCACATCTGAGTTTGAGGCCATCCTGGTCTATTGAGCAGTACCAGGACACTACAGACTAAAGAAATCTGGACAAAAAAAAAATCATTCCATATAGTCTATTTTTCAATGTCACCTCTACTTTGATGAAATGACTGGCTCACAAATTTAACCTCTATCATTCATACCATATAACAGTGGTTTTCCACCTCCCTAATTCTGCCACCCTTTAATACAATACCTCATACTGTGGCAAACCCCAACCAGAAAATTATTTTCGTTGTTACTTTATAACTGCAATTTTGCCACTGTTATGAATTGTTTTCCAATGGTCTTAAACAACCCCAAAAAAAGGGTCATTCAAACCCCACAGGGGTCACGATCCACAGGATGAAACTCCATTGCAGTCAACAAAAGAACATCCAGCAGTGTTATAGAGCCTAGACATACACAAAGTTCTTTCACCAAGGTTTGTGAAGTGCATTCTATGATGGTCACATGATGTGGGATTCCCCTCCTCATGCTGTGAATACCATTGGTTAATAAAGAAATTGGCTTGGCCTGATAGAGTAGAACAGAGCTAGGTGGGGAAAACTGAATGCTGGGAGAAAGAAGGGCAGAGTCAGAGAGAAGCCATATAACCCCACAGAAGATGCCGGAACTTTACCCGGTAAGCCACAGCCTCGTGGCAATACACAGATTAATGGAGATGGGTTAATTTAAGATGAGTTACCCAGAAATATGCTTAAGCTATTGGCCAAACAGTATTGCAAATAATATGGTTTCTGTGTGATTATTTTGGGGCTGAGCAGCTGGGAACAAACAAGAGGTCTCATAAAAAAGTCACACACACACACACACACAAAAAAAGCAAACTGCCGAATGATGCACTTCTCAGAACTCATTCCATTAATATGTGGCTCATGATTATAATTTCCCTTCGTAAACTTCAAATGATAATACAAGATGATGTACAAATTAAGTTAAAAAACATTCAGGTTTTGGGTGGGTATATGGCTCAGGAGTAGAGTCCTATATTAGTTTGTGTAAGATGCCAGATTTGATGCAAGCACCAAAAAAATAAAATAAAATAAAAAAGTAATCTCAGTGTCTGGAACAATACCTGAGTAAAAAAGTACTTACCTAGCTTATAAGGTTCTGTTGACTTTGATCCCCAACATTACAAAAGAAATATTTTTTTTTAGATTTACAATATAAACATCTTAGAATTTTATTAACACAATTTCTTGTTCTTTGTAGTTTAGGAGGATGGACCTCTGAGGCTCTGTGCCCTCGTTAGGGATGTGGTGGAATATTCGGCCTGTGCCTGTCAATGGCCTGACAATACAGCCCACGACCCATACGACCAGTGGTACTTTCCTCCTTTCAGGAGAAGGCCATGATCAGCTCAAGCACCAAGACTAGGAAGCCTGATGACAAGAAGGCATATGACTTCGAGTCTAGCATCTCTCATGCACGGCTTGAGCTGGAGATGAACTCAGATCTCAAGGCACAGTTTGGAAACTCAGTATCACCCACCACAGCCAAGGAAACTGAAGCTGGTGATGGTCAGAAAGCAATCCTTATTTTAGCACCAGTTTCTCAGCAGAAATCTTTCCAGAAAATCTAAGTCCGGCTGGATCATGAATTAGAGAAAAAGTTTAGTGGCAGGCATGCAGTCTTCACTGCTTAAAGAAGATTCTGCCCAAGCCAACTCAGAAAAGCTGTACAAAAAAATAAGCAAAAGCACAAAAAAGCTGCACCCTGGCAGCTGTACATGACGCCATCCTTGGGGACTTGTTCTTCCCAAGTGAAACTGTGGATACTCCATGAATGCATGACAGTCAGCTCCTAAAGGTTCATTTAGACAAAGCTCAGCAAACAAGCAGAACACAGGTCGAAACTTTTTCTGGTGTGTATTAGAAGCTCCCTCTCTCCCTCTCTCTCTCTCCCCCTCTAGGGTTTTTTGCTGGAACTTGCTCTGTCAACCAGGCTGGCCTCAATCACAGAGATCCACCTGCCTTTGCCTCCTGAGAGCTGGGATTGAAGGCGTGTAACACCTCTCTCTTATCCAAATAAAAATCTCCCTCCACAACTCATAGGCTGGCCATTTCGGTGGTCTCTTTATTACATCCTCACTTAAAATCATGTACATAAAATTTTAGTTTACATAAAGTGTAGGAACAAATTATATGTATATATAATTTGTGTATATAAATACATATATGTGTATATATACACATATATATGTATATATATACACATGATAACATATAGCTTATTTAACATCTTAGAGAATCATATTATCATGTAAACTACCAAGAATGGCCTCCATACCTGTAACCTTTGGTTTATTATGACTAGATGAA
>NW_026068054.1:1764926-1771727 GCF_014885135.2 Alexandromys fortis | reverse complement strand
CCTCAGGAAGTTTAACAGCACATCCATGAAGTGCAATACAATTGCTGAGCCCATACCTGATAAAGCTGTTGTCAGCCAAAACAGTATCACACACAGTGGAATTTTGAAGACAAAAAAAAAAAAATAAGAAAATTTTTATGTCTTAAATATAAAAGGTAACAAAATAAAAGAGTCATACTGAATTAACTGTATGTAAATAATGCTTGATATCTTTTTATCATGACTGGAGGAGGAAGAAAATATATATTAAACCATATATCTTAAACACTTCAAAATATGATCAAATAGAATACTGAGATATCATTTCAATTAAAAATATACTGACTAACCATAATTTTAAAAATGATACAATGAAAGAAATACTATAAATGTTTTATGACATTACCATTCAGATATTTACAAATGTCATCTATGACAGTTTTTGTAGAAAAAATAACCATCACTGGAGGAAGGTTCCAAATTCGAGCATATAAACTGACTACAGATAACTACTGCCCACTGTCAATTGTAACTAAGAGTATGTAACTCCATTTGAAAAGAGATCACAACCATATGGATACCACAATATATGTATATTACACAGGTTGGGTCATTATAACAAATGCAGCTAGGGGTCCTCCCTTTGTACTCTGTCAAGATGGCCAAGCAAATTATCCCCAAAAGGATGAGGCATGATGCCAGCTCTGCTAGTGATGCTGGAGGTGATGCTCCAAGTTCTAGGAGTGTGAAAACTGTAGTTGTCCCTCCACCAAAGACTTTAGGGGATAGGGTCTGTTTGGATGGAAGCTTCATCCCAACCCCTAGCATCCATATATCCAAAGAGTCTGGAATGTTCAGATGGAAGCTCTACCCCGAGTCTCCCCCTCCAATTGCCTCAGATCAGGCTCCACCCCTGAGAAAGCCCATCAAACGATGACCCCTCCCCAAAGATGCTCAAGATCACTCTCACAGGGTTTTTAAGCTGTTCCCCAGAGAACAAACACGTGGTTTTCTAGTCTTATTTTCCCTTCCCCTCTCTGGAGGACTAGAAAGCCATCCGGGAGCATGGTATCTATTAAACCTGGGCTTTTTCTAATTGGTTTTGATTTGGTCTGATTTGGATTATTGTGTCAGTGGAAAGACTTATGGGGTGCAGAAAATTTGCATCTGGAGGTTCCACCAAAGGGCTGTTTTTCTCACCGCCCGGGGCCTCATGGTGGGAAACACCCTTCTCCCCTGCTCCTGCTCTCAGCCAGCTAAGATCAGCTTTTGACTGGGTAAGCTGTCCTTTCCAAGTCACTGACTTAGAGGCCCAGGGCCTCCTGCGATTTTCAAGGTATCCTGCCAAAGACATGGCTGTGCCAGGCTCCCGACCTGTTACCGAGACAAGAACCTGCCATGTCCTGTGGGACCCATTTTTCAGAAGATGTTCTGTTCAAGGGAATTTCCCACACCCCCTATTTTTGATCCAACGCTTACCACTAGGCTTTGGGTCCCAGCATAGACTTGCGAAATGGGCGCCTGCAATTCAAAGCGTGAACCCCAAACACCATTAAACTGCCTTTTACAAATCTTTTTAAATTGGGACTGTCTGACACCAATGTCCTAAATGCCTAAAAATTTTTGCCAGCATGAGGACCAGTGGACAGAACTTCAATATGCCCATGGTTTCTGGTTACTGAAATCCCACACTTCCTTTCCTCAGTGGCCAGTGTCTCACAGCACCTGTCTTAATTACCAGGGTCATGGCACCTGCAGATTCCCGCCTATCTGGGAATTGAAATCCTGAAAGTTCTGCCCTGACCATGCTGCTGGAGACACTGGCCACTGCACGCGCGCGCGCGCGCGCGCACACACACACACTTCTCTTGCTGTTTGTCTGCATCTCTGCACTCCTGTCTCTCATCCCTGGCATGTGATCTGGTCATGCTGGGATTCTCCCTGCCACGGATCTGTTCCCCCTGCCCTACTACTCTGACTTGCATAGGTGTTCTGTCCTATGTTGGGTTTCTGTTCTCCCTTATAGCATCTGCTGATCTAGCCCTCAATGGGGCAACCTGTGTGCTCGCCTGGCTCCTGCAGCCTACTCCAGGATTTTTAAGTTGGTCAGCTGACACAGTTTCCTGGAAATATTTTGTTCATCTATTAATAAATACATGTAAATAATGTGGTCACAGTATGCTTGCTTTATGCCTTTGTGTGTTTGTGTGCATGTTTTAAAATCTGTAAAACTTGTAACTCCAGACTACAACTGCTCTGAAAAAGTACAAATGCATAGATAACCACCATTTTGGTTAAGTTCAAAACCTCAGTCCCATCTTTATTAAGGGTACCCACAAGCGCTGGTCCCACCAAGGAAATATTCCTCTCCCATGTGCTTTGACTTACAATGTATTTCTGTATAATTCCTGTCCTGTTCATAAAAACCAAGGTTTATAAAAAGCAAATTTACTGAGATATTAAGGCTGCACCTCTACATTCATGTACAAGAACACATGTTGCTAGCAGTTAGATTTTATTTTTATTTTTTTTAAAGATTTATTTATTTATTATGTATAGTGCTCTATCTGTCTGTATGTTTGCTGTCCAGAAGAGGGCACCAGATATTACAGATGGTTGTGAGCCACTATGTGGTTGCTGGGAATTGAACTCAGGACCTCTGGAAAAGGCAGTCAGTGCTCTTAACCTCTGAGCCATCTCTCCAGCCCCCAGCAGTCAGATTTTTTAACTTAAGAGTAAACCCCTTGATATTGATATAAAACACTAAATTGTTTACAATGTTAAAACTTGGTTCTGCCTTCTACAGATTAGGATTAAACTCTCTGTCTTAGAACCACAGCTAAAAAACTAGATATTCCTTCTAATCCTCTTGCCTCTACTAACATTGGTAAGCTGTAACTGTTTGGGTAAACTATATGTCCAAATTTAACTTATATATGTCTAATTTAGATATCCCTGACTGGTAAAGGTACCCTGATCCTCAGGTGCCTTTACAGATCTGAGAATATGCTGCTTAGGATGTGGAAAAACTGGGTCATTCATATATTTCGAGTTGTTATGTGACACTATATACAATCATGCTGTAAAACAGTGTAGCTGTTTCTCTAAAATCTTACTGTAAATAGTGGTACCCTGTGTGGGTAGATCAAGTTCCTTCCAGAAGCCACAGTCTCAGCTGGTGGTGGGGTTTCATACCTACTCCCCACTCCCTATAGGCTGGGATTTTGTCTGGACTGAAGCTGCACAGCTCGTGAACACATCATCACAATTCCTGTAAGATTATATATATAACTGCCCTGCTGCATCCAGAAAATTCCGTTTTCTTGAAGTTGACCTCTACCTCTGGCTCTTAAGAACTTTCTGCCCTCTCTTCTGCAAAGTCCCTGAGCCTTGGTGGGAGGAGTGCAAATGTACGTGCCCACTTAAGGCTGCATATTCCACAGTCTCTTATTCTTTGCACCTGAACCAGCTGAAGGTCTCTGTGTTGACATCTTCTGCAGGAAGAAGCTTTTCTTAGGGTTGAGATGTACTGGTCTATGGCTATATTAGCAATTATATCAATTATATTGCTAAAAAACTGTTCCCTTTTTAAAAGTTTATAAACCATGAAGACATGCAACACAAAGAAAAAAAACTGATCGGGAAGGATACAAAAAGAAATTATGAGTTTGGGATCAGACTCGGGAGGAAAGGATCCCACTAAATGACTTCCTTTTCAAATTTCTGTGAATGTGCACATACTGTGTAGTCTGAGTTGTTGATAGTTGCATTATACTCTTGACCTTCACAACGACAGACACAGCTCAATGCATTACTTTAAATGCATGACTCAAAGAAATGCATACTTTGGGAGTGTCACAAATTGGCATACTTCATCACAACTTTACAAACCTGGATGTGCTGTCACAGCGGCTTTAATGCTTTGGACCATCAGAAACAGCAGTGCAAAGAGGGACACTTACAGCAGGGTGAAGCAAAGGTTTCCAGATACCAACAGGAAGAAATATTTCACTGGGGAGAATTCTTCCCAAATCTCACCAACTGTTCAGCTGCTCCAAAAACAATCTTTCCTACGTGCTAGAAATGCTAATTCTGTCCCACAAATGGATGTAATTGGGCAAGAAAAAATAAATAAACTAAGGAACTAAAGGAGACACTGTCACGCTTTTTCCCCTTAAGAAAAGAATGTTATGATACAAAATATAGAGGAAGGCTTATTCAAATATACCAAATTAATTTTCATTTAAATAATTTTACTTTTTAAAAGTCTATTTGCAAGCTTTAATTTGTTGGAAAATATGTGTAATTTATGTGTATAAAAGCAGTATCATTCTTAATTATCTACTACTCAAGGTTTATGAATATCAATAGCTATGAAAGAGAAAAAGCATTCTCTTCCTTTCTTACCACTGCTCTAAACCAGCAATAACATCAATGACAAGCAGGAATCTTGAAGATCTTGACAAGGGACTCCCAAGTCATGAAACTCATGTTTTGTTTTGTTTTTTGTTATTTTAATTCTATACCAGTGTTGAAATAGAAGATAATTAAAACGTTTTTAAGGTGCGTACTGCTAAAAAAATTTCCTTGTAAGGTTACAGTCCAATTCCAAAACAGTTTTACTTTTCTTTTTTNCAGCAGTGCAAAGAGGGACACTTACAGCAGGGTGAAGCAAAGGTTTCCAGATACCAACAGGAAGAAATATTTCACTGGGGAGAATTCTTCCCAAATCTCACCAACTGTTCAGCTGCTCCAAAAACAATCTTTCCTACGTGCTAGAAATGCTAATTCTGTCCCACAAATGGATGTAATTGGGCAAGAAAAAATAAATAAACTAAGGAACTAAAGGAGACACTGTCACGCTTTTTCCCCTTAAGAAAAGAATGTTATGATACAAAATATAGAGGAAGGCTTATTCAAATATACCAAATTAATTTTCATTTAAATAATTTTACTTTTTAAAAGTCTATTTGCAAGCTTTAATTTGTTGGAAAATATGTGTAATTTATGTGTATAAAAGCAGTATCATTCTTAATTATCTACTACTCAAGGTTTATGAATATCAATAGCTATGAAAGAGAAAAAGCATTCTCTTCCTTTCTTACCACTGCTCTAAACCAGCAATAACATCAATGACAAGCAGGAATCTTGATGATCTTGACAAGGGACTCCCAAGTCATGAAACTCATGTTTTGTTTTGTTTTTTGTTATTTTAATTCTATACCAGTGTTGAAATAGAAGATAATTAAAACGTTTTTAAGGTGCGTACTGCTAAAAAAATTTCCTTGTAAGGTTACAGTCCAATTCCAAAACAGTTTTACTTTTCTTTTTTCTATTTATTATGTACTACTGCAGAATCTAAGACAATTTACAGTTCAAACAAATTTAGAGTTGGAATATAAACATATATTAGTCACATAAATACATATATAAAGAAAGAAAGCTGTGAACACATCAATCTTTAATTTACAGAAGACTGAAAACATACAACCAACTCTGCATCCCTGAGCTTCACAGCTCAGGAATATTCTTCCTTCTTTTTTTTTTTTTAGTATTTTATTTATTTATTATGTATAAATATTCTGTCTGTGTGTCTGCCTGCAGACCAGAAGAGAGCATCAGATCTCATTTCAGATGGTTGTGCGCCAACATGTGGTTGTTGGGAATTGAACTCAGGACCTTTAGAAGAGTAGGCAGTGTTCTTAACCACTGAGCCATCTCTCCAGCCCCTCTTCTTCCTTCTTGAATGCTTATACTAACAATGATTTTCCCAATCCCACAATATACTTCATTCAGCTATAAAATGTAAAACCCAAGACAATGCAATTAAGATAGCTAAAAATTGACAATTACATTCACACAAAAAAAATGTCGCAGGTTTTAAGATTTCTAAAGCACCATTGGACAGTTCCCTGAAAAAAAAATCCTTAAAAAATGCCCAAATATACTTGTTTGCTAACTAAAGTGGAATTTGTTGGATATTGTGAAATCAGTGAGATATGACTATAGAGAAGCAGTATTACCCTGAATTGGCTCTTGTGAAAAAAACTCAAATAAAAGAAAGAATTACAAGGGCTTCTTCCCATCTGTTCAGCAAGTTAGCATTATAAAATCATCATAACTCTCCAACTTTTAGAACAGGCCTTCTTAATTCAGCTCCCAAATAATTCTTGTGTGTGCTGCTCAAATGTCTCCTGCAGAGGTCTGTGGGAGCACATGAATGTGACGGGGCAGCCCCCCCATCTTCTTTACCCCTTGTTTGACCATTCTCCAGCCTCATCACCATCTTACTGGCCACAGATTCTGTTCATTTACTATCTATCTCAACTTATTAAATGAAAGTTCTACATAGGAATTACTTTAAAATTTTTTAGTTAATTTATCACTCTGTGTGTGTGTGTGTCCGCACACGCACTCATGTGCCACAGCACGCATGCATAGATCAGATGACAATCCGCAGGAGTCATTCTCTCCTCCTACCCCGTGAGTTCCGGTAATCAGTCTTGAGGGCAAGTGCCCTTACCCACTGAGCCATCTTGCTAGCCTAATCATCCCTTTTGTTCAGTGCTGGACTGGAACTTACAGCTTCACTCAAGTAGTCTAACCATGGAGCTACAGTCTCAACCCCAAGAATGCTTATGTGCTTTGCCTTCTAAATATTCACATCCAAAGAAGTCTACGTGAGGGCTTTCTACTGTCTGAATGAATGATGCTTTTACACTGCTGTATTTTAAACAATAAGCACTCATTGTAACATTAAAAAAAAAGCATTTTAATTCACAAACATCCCAAACTGTGGTGTCTATAAAACATGGATGAAAA
>NW_026068054.1:1761845-1762988 GCF_014885135.2 Alexandromys fortis | reverse complement strand
GGAGGGAGGGGAAACTGAGATCAGGATGTAAAATAAATGAAAAAAATAATTAAAAACAACAAAAAAAGGAACTTCAGCCATCATTTAATAAGAATCCTGAATCCTCTGTGGAGTTTAGATGAGATAAACCATTTTTTTTTAAAAGCTTCTAGCTTCATCTCTTACTCCAGGAGACAGCATTTTTTGTATTTTTGAACCTTCCAATTACAAGACAGGATTTCTTTCTCTATTAGAATGTCTAGGAGAAGACAATGTAAGAGATAATGTATAAACTTCACTATACTTACATACTTTTAGAAATAACCTTTATTGCCTTGGTTCACGAGAAAAGAAAGGTTAGTCTATATAATGACAATTCTACAATATAAAGCCAATTTCAAGAGATCCATCTTTAGTATATATTTGCACTATCATAACAAAATACATGTTAGAAACTATCTTCTGAATACATAAAGGAGACATACCTGGAATGATATCATTGATGTGCAGAAGAATCGTACTTTCAACACTTGCAAAGCTACAAAGTTGTACTCCATCAAACCTTCCATCCCAGTTGCCAATAGGGTTATCCTTGAAATGCCAAAAAAGTAAACCTTTATATACCTTTGTCAATAAATAAAAATGTGAACACCAACATTTCTTTCAAAAGTATTACCTAAGATATCTTTCATAGAAAATGTTAACTATTTTGCCCAAAAGAAAGGCTGTATTAGAAATATCTGCTAAAGTAACAAAGTTTTACAATAAAAATAATAACAATCAACTTACAGCAAACACACAAAATAATGAATCAAAAGCATTTTTCATACTTTAGTCTGCAGTAATAACACCAGCTGAGGTTTAAAGAGACATTGCCTGCAAAAGAAAATTTACTAGGATTGCATTATTTTACCCAGAAACCTACCCTTAAAGTTAATCACACATCTGCATCCCCTGGGCACTTTGCTCACTGTATTACTGTGTGTCTTTTTATAAACAGAAGAGCAGTTACTTCAGAATTCTCTTGTTATCTGTGGGTATACAAGACTTTCCTCAAAAAATGGGGAAAGTCTTGATTTTCTAAGTTATTCTCTACTGTGTCACCAGCTACAGGAGTTATTCGTGAGGCACAAGCAGATGGCCATGAAACAACTGCCCTGAGAA
>NW_026068054.1:1743613-1760685 GCF_014885135.2 Alexandromys fortis | reverse complement strand
CCCCTCTGCCTCCCTGGCCTCTCTCCTCCCCTCTGCCTCCCTCCTCCCTTCTGTCTTCCTCCTTACCTCTGAGTTCCTAACCTCCCTCCTCCCCTACATCTCTGGCCTACTCTCTTCCCCTCTGCCTCCCTAACCTCCCCCCTCTCCTCTGCCTCCCTATCCTCCCATCATCCTCTCTGCCTCTCTTTTCACTATCAAAAATAATCTTGTCAAAATGCCAAGGTGACACTTTTATTGTGTGGAGGAAAATTGAAGACACAAATCTTTGGGCCATGTGGGCTAACCCATGCACCCCTAGTCTGAAAACTTTAGAACACTGCAGTGGCCATATGAGCATAAATTCCCACCAAAGAGAGAAATTTGAATAGTGTAGGAAAAAATAAAATGCATGATCATATCAGAGAAAGCACCTACTATACTGTAGACTATATGTAGAGATTTGAGATAAATTGTGTATGTTACATTTAATGTAAGGGATTTGGACCACTGAGTAAGGGACTTGGACCACTAAGTATATGCTGCAGAGAACTTTTGTGAACAAGGAAACGTATACTAGGCAGCATAATGCCTGTGCTCATTTTTTAAACTTTTGCTTGAAATTTGATATTTCTAAAAATATTTTTTAGAAAGTCTTCTAACCACAGGTAGGTAAAACATATGAGTGATTAATTATACAACTAAGAACAGCAAGAAAAGCAGAGAAGACAGTACGTCATCACAAGACTAGACATTTGGATAGAATTGCAGAAGAAAAGGGAAAGGACGCAGACCATATTCCAACAACCCATGTACTTAAGGCTCAGGGAACACTGATGCAGAAAGGAGGTGGGAAGATGGTAAGAGTCAGAGGAGCGGGGTGTCTACTTTGAGACCGTATCTTCTATATACAACAGAGGCGCTGTACCATGAAATCTCAACAGTACAGTTGACTGAACAAAATCAGCACTATCACAGCAACCGCTGATGTGCTGGAGTAGAGGGGAACTCTCACAAGCCCCACTCCTAGGTGAAGAGCTACAAGCAATTAGTGACAGCTGATAATTCTTTTGAGAAGAATGAGGATTAAATTTACAACATAGTTGTACCATGACTTTTGTCATGAACATACATTCAACTTTAACCAAACAGCAGCATCAACTCCATTTACTGAGAACAAACTGTAACCATCTACAGCCATCCACCATACAACTACTATAAGTCATGTGTGCTCTAAGCACTTCACAGATTAGGAACAGGTTAGGAGAACTTGATGTAGGTTAAGTAGCTGGCAACCCTGCTAGTACATACCATAACTGGCAGTCACAGCCTAATTATTTCACTGCTTGAAAAGCCAAATCAAGAAGCAAGTAAAGCACGACCTCTCTCTACTCCTGAGAGTGTCCAAATGAACCAACAGTCAGTTTGGAATATAGAATTCTTAGATATGTTGCCAAGGCACATAAGTTCCAAGGCAGTTTATACATTCCGGGGATAAGCATGAGCAAACTGAAATTGCTGCAACACACTTCAAAAATTTTACCTCTAAATTGTTATACTTAGTAGCACACACTAAGAACTGGGAATCCTGTGGGTACTATCACAAGATAGTTCACAATTTTTTAAGTGTTTATAATTACAATTGGCAGTGTTAACTTTTAATATAGGTAACTTAAAATCTTCTAAGATATGAAGTCCAGAATAATGACTTGTAAGTTTCTACCGTAAGAGATAATTTTTTAAAGTTTTCAAGAATTGTCTTTATATCCTCTCAATTTATCATTAAATAAATTTTGGGGCTGAACTATAGCTCAGAGGCAGAGGGTCCTGAGGACCATCCTGAGAACTGTACTAAAAACAAACAAACAGAAAACACAAATCTTAGAAAGGGGAAAATATGTGCTCGTGGTCTCTCGCTCACGCGCACACTCGCTTTCTCATACGCTCTCTCTCTCTCCTTCTCTCTCTCTCTCAAATGTCCTATCAAACTTACCAGCAATTCTACTCCAAAGAAAATCCCCGAAACTGTCCTCTCCGCTAATAAAGGTCCTCTGAAGCGTACAACTCCTGGAAATTTCTCTTCCCCAGATCGCAGCTGTACTTTCACAGGGCTGCCCACATCTACCTGGAGGCCTTTAGTTAGTCGAATTCTGTTTCTAAATAGGCTGAGCCTCTCCTCACAGTTGGTAATTGCCAACAGTAACTCTGTAAATTTCTCAGTGATTTCTACAACATCCTTTTCATCAACAAATAGAACTGCGTGCGGTTGCTCTAAGATTTTTAATCCAATCTGATTTTTCTTGCCTTTTGCAGAAGGAACTCTTGAATGCCCAACAGAACGGTCTTGGATGTACTGTCCTATACTTCCTTTGGGTACTTTTAGGAGTTTCTGTGTCTGTTTGTCTGTTACACTGCATTCTTGAAGAAGCAGATAAAAAATCCGTTCTTCCCAGTAAGGTGAAGTAACCTTCTCTTGGCTCCATAGGCCTGAACTCATTGTGACAGTAACTTCAGAACATCAACTCACAAAAAGGAGCCACTAGCAAATCTGTCATAAAATCCCCAAAAATGAAGTTACTGGAAGTCCCAAAGCAAGTTGTTAACAACCTGGTGTCCATGCTGTAAAAAGACAGCAATTCAAAGTGCCTGGCAAACAAGCAAAACAAACTTTAGACTCTATTCAATACAATCTTAAAATAAAACTAAAGATGTTTTAAAATCTCATTTGACTATATAAATATCTCAATGAGCTAAACGACCCATATGACTTGTGTCCACTGTAACTGCATTTTTAAAGAACTCCAGCTACAGAGCATCCATAGAAACAATAACGACTTTTCCAAAATTATAAAGTTAGATAGAATCTAACAAAAACTTTAAGATTACCCTAATATACAGACTCTGAGACTTTTTTAAACTTTACAAAGTAGCATTTCTGTCTAACATGAATGAATAAGATACAATATTTGAGAAAACACACATAATCTTATAAATTAAAAAGGTTATTTCTAAACATGTAACTTAGAAAGTAACACATTACAGTATCGAACATCTTTTATCAATTAAAAAATGACAATATTACATTCTGAAACTTTATCCACAATTCATTTATCTATATGCTTCATTCTGGTAATGGAACATTATCTCCTCAATTTTATTTTTTATACATTTTATTTTTATTTACATATATATGTTGTATCTCTGTGACTGTATGGCACATGTGTGTACTCCCAGAGGCCAAAAGGGGGCGGTTAGATCCTCTGCAGCTGGAGTTATAGGCAGTTGTGAGCCGCCCACCATGGGTGAAGAGAACTGAATTCAGGTCCTCTGGAAGAGCAGTACACACTTTTAACTGCTGACCAATCTCTTTAGCCCCTCAATTTCATTTTCATATATCTTTTGTGCTTAGACAAGGAGATATTAACTATACTAATTATAACTACTATTTAATTTCTTACAATCACAAGCATTAAATATAATCTTGAGTATATATATATATATATATATAAATATATATATGTTAGGAAATGATTTGTAGATCAAAAGTTGGACAATGCAATGATGACATATGACTATATTACATTGCTCTAAGATTTTTAGTCCAATCTGATTTTGATGTTTATGTCTATAAATCATACTGAATAATAGATGCTTATATCTATAAATTGTGGGCTTTATACCACAATTTTAACTATGTATAAAGGGAAGAACATAAAAGTGATTATTTTCCAGCTTTAACTTGCATTTAAAACTGTTAGAAAAATAATTTTACAATTTGTAGCCTCATTTTTAAAGACAACTTTAACTAATGACTTAAAACAACATAATTTCAAGTGCTGTAAATGACATGCCCATTGTCAACACCAGGCTAAATGGAGAAAGTTTAAAGCTATCCCACTAAATCAGGAGCAAGGCAAAGTTGTCCACTCTTGTTACACACAAATACCACAGTTCACATGTAAAGGTACAAGGACAACACAGGAATTGGTTCTCTCTGTCCACTGTGTAAGCTCCAGGAATTGAATTCAGGTCATCAGGCTTGGCAGCAAGCACCTTTACCTGCTAAGCCATTTTTCTAGTCAAATATATACTATTTCATAAGCCAATTTAGAAATGTAAGTTAAAATAAAATAGCTTCATAAGGGAGATATCCTGCTTGACTAAATAATGCTACCCTTGGAAGTCATGGTTATTAAACGAAAATCCCACCCAGTGCCAGATGTAGGAATACCTCCTTAAGAATTGTTAGGCAGGGAGCTTCCAAATGCCCCCAAGACAGTCCAGACTCTTGCCAGTCCTCTTGGTTGCCCACCAGAACTAGATGATGAGATTCTATTACTTAAGACACCACATTCCTTAGCTGTAAGATACAGAGAAACCGAGAAACGAAGCTAGAGCTGGGATGGACACGTCCTCCTCTGACCAGCTCTCACAGTGCTGAAAGGTGCTACGCAGGCTGGGTAGGCAGAGTGGGACGTCAGTGGTCTTGCCCAGCTGTGAATCCTATGGACTACAATACTAACCAAGCAGGCAACACTGTGATGGACTCAGTCAACCATGCTCTATTGAATTTGAGGCCTGCTCTGGTAGAGGGAATCCATGCCAGGTATTATAAACCAGTTCAGAAACCCATGGCATAGAGGCTAACTGCCAAAGAAAAATTTTAAAAACTCAATTTCATTCCTTAAACTTAAGGACTTATTTAATTATCTCCATGAAAAGAATGGTTTCCATGTATCTCTGCCATAAGAATATAGCTACTTGATTCCCAAATACAGTTCATGTTTGTTTCATCCTTCTTTGAGACAGAGAAATCCTTCTCCAGCCCTGTGCTTATAGGCAGAAATTAATAACATTATACTACGTAAGCATTTTATTCTTGTAATTCAAATCAAATAAACTTAAAACTAAAGCATCAAACTGTATTATTTGACTCAATGATTAAGCAACCTGGCAATTCAACACACAGTAACAGTTCTCTTAGAAAACACTTTTAGGTGATGAAGTGTCCCATCATAGTAACATTCTCACAAGTCTGTCCTTCTGTAAACCCAAATGAGAGACACAAATCACCCAAGACAGGCTAAAGTCAGCACTCCTCCAGTCCACCATCACTTAAAGCATCTGTGCGATATTTGGTGAAGATGTATGAAGGCCATGGCAGCTTGAGCGGCTCCTCTTTCTGCTTGCTTTTGTAATGTGTCTTTAACTCCACTTGAGGGCACTGTCTACTTCAACAGACACAGAATCAATCTATAGCTGCCACTTACATAACACACCTGTGGACACCTCAATCTTATCCCCACATAAACAAAATCCCTCAAAAAAAGCACCAAAGAAGCTACACAACCCTTTAATGTGGCTGTGTGCCTCTGAGGCACCAAGATAAAGTGTTTGGTCTTTTGTTGTTGTTGTTTTGTTTTGTTTTACTAAAATGCTATTAATATGTCAGCATTTTTCAAGAAAAGAAATTACTTTTTCCTCAATCGCTAAGAATCACTAGGAATATAAATTATCATTAGTGAGCTTCAAAATATATGTCCGTTTATTATCTCATTAAAAAGCGTTCCATCCTGCCCTCTGACTCCCTTTCCTGTTTTCTACAAATCATACCCTATACTATACTGTCCCTCTTGCAATCAGCCATTTTCTGTGGTTTCCTGCAGTCTGTCCTTGACTCTTTTTGTGGCCTCCTTGCTTTCCAATTTACTATTTCTAATCAGTTCTAAGAAGTGAGGTGATGAGATATGTTTCTGTGTCTGAAAAAGCAAAGCAACAAAAACAAAAGGAACAAATTCTAGAAGGGTCTTGAAAAATAAGGTGCATAAAGCCTTATTACAAAGATATTCTTGAGACTGTTCCCAGAGGTTGAGGCAGTCAAAAAGCAGTGAGTTATTGTTTGAGGATCTCTTTAAAATGCAAAATTTTTGGCCAAAACCATTTCACAGCTATTTTATTTTTACAGTAATTTTTTTCTAAAACCAGGTATCTTTAAATAGTAAGCTGGAAACTGCCTATTCTATTGATTCTCTAACTTAACAACTAATGCTGCAACTTGAAATAAAAATATAAGTGTTAATGAAGCATTATCAAATCAAATCATTTTATTTGTTTTATGATATATTTTAAATGAATTTGATTACAAAATTGCCTTTTGCAACTCATTAATGGAGGTAGTCCACAGTTTAAAAGAAAAGGAAAAAGATAGCTTCTTGGTTAGTAAAAACGTTCCTGGAAACATAAGCTTTAAAATACCATTTTTAAAGTGAACTAGCAGAGAGTGATGAAGTCTGCCAACTTGTTGCACAAGTGATCCTGAGTTATTAGTCAGTAACAGGGTAGGTCACAACAGACAACTAGAATAGTCAAAGCAAACATTACAAAATACTTTTTAAGGTATTATCCAAATATGAGAAACACGCGTGACCTTCCCTCTTTACAAGAAACATATTAAGAATAGGTTTGAAACACATTACAGCTAATTTCCTTTATTACAAATAATAAAGTTGATTGAAGAACTTTATGGTTCTTTCTAGATATACACTTGATGATACACCAAATGATCATTTATCTTCTCAAGATATCAGCATTACAAAAGAAATGCACTAACATCTTTCTTCCCACTGTAGTAATAAATATAATGTTAACATTCTCATTCCACTGGGTTCTTCATAGTAGTTAAATAAAGCCTTATAACCCCAAGCAATAAGAACAGCCTCAAGACTTCTCTCTTTGTAGAAAGAGAAACATCAAAATCACATTGTGAGTTCTTTCCAGGTCAGGGGGAGTATTCAGATACAGTCAGGGTTAGACACTGAAATCCACAAACTTTTAAGTATGACGCCTGCTTTCCACCTACTCAGTTACTGCTTTAAATACAGGTCATGACTTCTGTAATAGAAGGAAGATAGGTCTCACCAAGGCCATGGTCAAGAGGATGGGGTTAGATGAAGGGAGAAATTTTCAATTGTACTCTCTTGTTACTTGGCAAATGGAATCACTGTGAAAGTGAGTATATCTCACGAACAACTCATATAAACACTATCTCAGGTTAGACTGGGTAACAGTGATCTTGTATATTTTGAAAATTAATTAAGTATTCAAACAAGTGTATCAAAGAGCTGAAACACAGCAGTGTAGCCTCAAACTGTTCAGCCTGAAATAAGGATGAACAGAGGCTTCTTCTTTTCTATTTTTGAGGACACTGGAGACAAGGGAACAGTAAAGAATCGCAGGGATTTGAAATCATATCTGTTTCTATGAGCTTGGTGATGGCCTGAATGTTGAGTAAAGGAGGGTTTCGTTATATTACGATAACCATTAAACTAAATGAGGGTTGAAAATAGAAATGTTGATCAGTTTCCAATGAATGAAATGAAAAGATGATCAAGATATAAGTCCTAGCACAAATATTAAAGATCAGACTTCTAAAACACACAGTACAAATGGCCATCAGTTACACCGAGATGGTGACTTGCTAACTTTTCTAGACTATTAGACATCTTGATATCAGTTCAAGAGATCAGGTTGCCCCATCTAAGAGGCTCACAAAAACAGGTGTCAATCAGGAACTTCCGACATCTTCTGAAGCAGCCTCCCTATTCTAAAACACCACAGGAAGTTTTCTAAATCAGCATAGAAATTGAAATACTAAATACTGCCCAAACCATAAATGGTAAAGAGGTAAGCAGGCTGGCATGGATCCTCAAGAAAAGAAACACATCTTTTCCCAAATGCTTCAAGACAGCTAGGATGACTATCGGTTTAAGAAAAAACAACCCTCGCTAAAAGAACAAGTTGTTATATGCCTAAACAGTACACAGAAATACAGAGATTTCAAGACCAGAATAACTTACAACACAAGGATACAGTCCCTAAAACAAGTGGGTCTTACAAGGTTTAAAAAAAGACCAAGTCTGGTTTCTACACACAGTCACCTTAGGAGAATGACTGCCCCACTCCTTGTCTTCCCAGGGCTTATGCTGGGAAACTTCATTAGCTTAGGAGGTAACAGTGAAAGTCAAAACACTATGTCCTTGTCCTTTCAAGTGACTCAAGTTTCTACTACGTTAAAATATAAAATCAAGCAAAAGGAAAATGACTTTTGCCTAAAATACCATTGACTCTTTGGATAAAAGAAATCACCATCAGTTTTAGACTATACTGCTACACATATAAATATAAACAAGGAGAAATGTTACACTTAAGAAACCAAGCTGTTCTGAGCTTCATTTGACACTGGCTTCCTAGCCTCACACCACCTATAACATACTTAAAAAAAAATAAAGAAATTTAAGATGATAGTATACAAGCCAGGAGCAAAATACTAGTATAGTTTGAGGAGCAGGATAAATTACTGTCCTTGCTCGTCATGTATTAAAGATTTCCTTAAATCACTTAACCACAGTTTAGCTATCTGCTGTTCGATGGTATTTTATATAACAAGTTCCTGGCCTTGTCGGCTCATCTCAAAAGTTAACCACTCCAAACAAGGATTTCTTTGAAAGAATACCTTAGAATTTTGCAGCAGAACATTAGAGAATGTTTGAGTACTGTCAACATTCAAATTACAGGAACCTCACTAAGAATTTCCAGCAAGTCATTTTCTCTTAATACTGTTCTAGTGCAAATCCACCCACTACCCAGTGGGGAGCAGCAGGCTAAATTCTTGGGGCCACTCAACCTACTTGAGGTGTGAGGGGGTGTGCAGGAGACTGACGCCTGAATGCACGCCCCCTTGAGGCCTGCATTCTTCTCTGGAGCCAATGATTACAAAAATGAACAATCTTATTAAGATTCCCTAATTAGCCCCAACTAAAATAAAAACAAAACAAAAAAAACCAAAAACAAGGTATGAATGAATGCTCCTCTAAGGAGACAACTTCCAAGGAAAATCAGAGAGAGGATGGTGGCGAGAATAGGGGGGTTGGGAGATAGCAAGGCTTGATGGCTAGATGACAAACCCTTAAAACATGCAAATGCCAAGGGGTGGAACAGAAAAAGATGCCAAGGACATGAACAACCCAGCAGCTGAACGCAGCTCAAGACCGTAATCTTCATTCACGACTACGCGATTCTCCAAAGCTGACCATGGGCAATAAAAGGAAAGAGGGGTACCCGTCTCAACAGGGCACACCTTCCAACTACACAACTGTGCCAAACCATTCTCCTCCCTCCCCTTTCTCTCGCCTCCCCAGACCAGGGAAACTGAAAGAAAAAAAGCAGAACACGCCATTAGCGAGGCCGGACTGCTCTTCCGGGAGAGGAGTCTCCAAGAGCCCCCCAAACGGCACAGGCATGAAGTACCACAACCCGGGGCTCTCCGTGCCTCTTGCAACCCGCTGGGGGACCAGCCAGTGTCCCGGCCTCAGTTTCCCCATCTGTCAACGACGGCGGGCCAAAGAGGAAGACTGAGTGCTGCGCTGGCTCCTCCCCAAGCCCTCTGGTCCGGGAGTCCCGCGACTCGAAGTCCCCCGGGAGGCTGGAGGTGGGCAGCCGGGGCTGATGTCAGAGGCTCGGCCGCCCGGGGCAGCTAACGGGAGGGCGCTGAGGCCCGACGGTCGCCTCTGCAGCTCAGGGAGCCCCGAGGCACAGAAGCAACGCCGAGGGCCATGCCTGTGCCGCTCGGCCGCACTCACTCACCCTTCTCGGCCGCCGCTCAGCACCCCGGCCCCGGCTTCATAGCCGGCGTGTCCGGGGCCGGCCCGGAACCCCACACCCACCACCCCAGTATTTACCTCAGGCTCGCGGGCCCCCGCGCAGCCGAACCTGCTACCTGGGCCCGCCCCCACCTGCCCCGCCTCCGAACCGCCCGCGGGGAGGGAGGAACGGGGGCGGAGAGGGCAGACGCCGCGCCAGCCAATCGCATCCAGAGATTGGTGTCTGCGCGCGCTCTGATTGGGTCTTCCAGTAGCAGATCTTCCTCCAATGGCAGCCGGCGCGGCGCCGGCCGAAGGGACTTTCCGCTCTGTCAAGCTCGGTGGAGCCAAAGGGAAAGCGAAGGGGCGGGGCGGAAGGGACAGAAGAGAAAGGATGGGGGCGAAGAGCGAAGGCTGACTGGACCAAAGGCTTTGGGTGCCGCGTCACCATTGGCTGAAATCAGACATGGGCGGGGCGCTGGGCTCCCAGCTCCACCTCCCTTGCGCGAGTCTGTGTTCTTGCTCTAGCTGTCAAAACTCGGGTGGGAAGCGGAGAGCTGAGAATAGTTTTTCAGAATTCCATGAAAGATCGAAGCTTAGAATCGCACCTAAGAGTCAATGATTTCTTTCTCAGTTATTCGCCGTGTGGCATGGGGAACTCCCGACCGTGCTGAGCCTCCATTTCCTCATCTGTAGAACGAAGGTGTTAGTACCACCTGCCTTACCAGATTCTTGTGAAATGCCACGCAGCATCCCCTAACAGTAGGCGCTCGGGAAAAGTTGAGGCGCTTCCTGCCCTCGGATGGGGTCCGGAACGCCTGCTGTTTCTGAACCTCTGGGGCCACTTGTTCCAAGATGGAGAGAGTCTCCTAAGGATAGAGAAGGGATTTCCACCCTCCACCTTACCCAGGCCCGCACCCCTGGCCACCGGCCAGATTTGGGGTAGAGTTAAGGATCTTTCGATTAGAAGAGAGGCTTCTGACTCCCAAAAGTGCTCACAATATTTAAGGAAACTCTTTTTATATTCAGTCCCAGAGCCTGGCAGTACTCGCCTTGCTTCGCTGGATAGTCCTCTTAATTAATTCCTTCTCCTTTGACATTTTAACTACTAATTATGGGAGAAGGTGATTAATACTGAGAAAGAAGGAGGTGTGTGTGCGCGCGCGTGGTGTGTGTGTGTGTGTGTGTGTGTGATCGTTAATCATGACACAAATTCCCCCAGTGGAAAGTGGCATGTTTCTGAAACCAATGAGAAGAGAAAAGCGGGCAGACACACGGGTGATTACCAACAGTATTAACTCACCCCATCTCTCTCTGCCGACACAGTGAAACTGACATCACTTGTAAACCTAAGCCTCAATCACTGGTACACATACATCCTGTTCCCACCTTCCTGAGCTCGAGCAAGAAGCAACATGATAGGGATCAACAGTGACGTGCAGTGAGTGGCCTTACGCAACACTATCCCTGATAGATCTGATTCTCCCATGACACCGGCCGGACCCGGAGATCCAATCTGGCTGTGTGGGAGAACGTTTCAGCCTGGAAACTGGTTTTGCTTGACTCCGTCCAATAAGGAAGAGAAAGGAGTCAAGGAAGTGGACTTGGGGAATCTTGCCAAATTCCTCCCCCGTTGTTTTCTCTCCTCAGATCTTCTCTCCCTTGTGCTCCTTGCTGGGTTGTCACCCCTGGCCACAGTGGCCACACATCTTACTTAGCCCTCCTCTTGTCACATGCTCACCGAATCGGGGTTACGGCCTGCCCTCATCATCAGCTAAGCCAAGCCTTACACCCAGGCCCCTCTTCGTCACCATCCCTGCTAGAGCTGAGCTGATGCGATGCTCAAGAGAAGCCAGCTGTGATCTCAAACAGGACAGCAGACGGTGTCCTCGCCCTATATATTATTTGCAATTCTTTATCTTCCAGCCTCTCATTTTACAGAAGGGAGAGTAATGACCAGAGATGGAAAATGGATTCCCTCAGTCGCACAGACGCTGTCTCCCCGCTTGTGTTTAAATGGTTTCTCTGACTGAGAGGTTATCATCCCTCCAAGCTTCCCTTCTCGAGGGACCCAGCCTCGGTCCAAACTCTACCAACAGTCTTTTCAGAGCCTGCTCACCTCTTGCTTCCCTACCCTCAACCTGCCCCACCCATCCTGCCCTTGGCTCCACACAGGTTAGGTTGAGCTGCTGAGCAGCTGGCAGGGGTCAAATCAGTGGACAGGAGGAATGAGTGTCTGCCTCCAGCAGGGAGCACAGAGCACAGGGTAGCTCCCTGCTGTCCCCGTTGACAGCTCAGTCAGAGTTAGGAGAAGAACAGTCTGAGAAGTACTCTAAAAAGGGAGGGGTGAGCTCAGAGGCAGCCTGAAAAGGCTCCTGCAAAATAAGAGAGCAATGACGAATGTCACAAGAGCTGAGAGAGCAACCTAAAGGGAACAGAAAGTGCATGAGATACTGAAGGAACTGAGAAGGCTCTGACAGTGTGGCACACATCGTCAGGGCCAGGCAGGGCCTCATTCCCTGAGCAGTGCGACTCCCTGGAGGGGTTTCAGTCTGGTAGTGAATGCCATTCTAAGCTGTGTTACCCAGTTCTCTTAAGGCGTGTGCAGGATCCCTAATGCATGACCAGTGAGCTGAATACAACCCCCTTTAGACGTTGGTAAATCCAGGTAGCTTTTTAGACGCTATTTCAGACAGACCGTGGGGACTGAAGGAAACATTTCTTAGTAGTGCTGGCATAGCCATGACATAGATCCTGCACTATGTCTCCCAGGGTTACCCCATGCCTCATTAAAAACTCAGTAAGTACCCACAGTGTTTATTTCATGCATATCTGTATTTAACACAACCTAAAGTGAATGGTGGTCCTGCCCCACTGCGATACTACCGTACCCCACCACCACAGTGAATGGGTGACATCCCGCCACACCCTCAGCCTCCCTGGTTCTAGCTGTGTTCCCACCAACCCGGTGAACAGGGCTCTGAACCAGAAAGAGCTCTGAGCCAAGAAGCCACCTAGACCAGGTATCCTTGCAGATGAGGATAGGGCACCATTGCTTTCTCCACAGAAGCCCAGCATGGTGTCTTCCCGGGGAGCTGAGTATCCTCTGTCACAGATATATCTATCTTTGAGGAGGGGCCTTGTGGCAGACCTGAGCACTCTATCTGGAAGCTGTCGCGCTGGCCACCGAAGAGCTCCTTTCAATGAGATAAAAGGGATTGCATTAAACGTCTTTAAGCTAATCCAGCTGAGCCCCTGCTCCCCTCTTGGAGCTGTTATCAGTACTTAGTAGTGATGAGTGATTTCTGTGGGCGACTCTAAAGCACACAGAGGAAAAGGCTCGGTGCTCTCCTCTGACACATTTGTGCCACACTGAGACCCATTTGGAGTAGCGCGTGCACTGAGTGTGCCTCGTGTCTGGTATAACCATCCTTCCTTGGGAAGGACGCTCTAGCAGTGCCCTGGGCAAGGAGAGTCATTCTTCTCATCTGTCCCAGCTTTGGCTTCTGCTCCCATTAAATGCAGTTCGTTAAGTGGTGAGGTCTTCGCTTAGTTTAAAAAGAAAAAAGATTGAGCGCCTAACATGTGCTACGTACCTTCCCAGGCTGAGGGCACTGGAGGGAGCTTCGCCTCTGCTCCCAAGCAGCTGGCATTCCGGGGAAAGTACGTCAGCCTTTGCTAAAGCCTGCTGCTGTGACAAAATCCCCGAGAAAACTAGCTTGGAAGGAAGAAGGGTTTCTTTTGGCTCGGGGGTTTCCCCGTTGCTTTGGCCAGTGGCTTTGAGACTACGGTATTGAACTATTGTAGGGTGGCAGTCGCTAACCTTGACGTAGTCGAGAAGCCTAAAAGAGACACGAGGGAGAACCAGAGTCCCACTATCTCCCTCAATGGCACAATCCCAAATGACAGAAGACCTCCTATTAGACTCCAACTGTCAAAGGTTCCACAGCATCCCAATAGAGCCACGTATTGCTAATCAGGTCTTCAAAACACAGAACTTTGAGGAATATCAAGATCCGAACGCTGTCAAGAAGAATGAGGCAAATGCACACAAGGAGTCAACACTGAGAAGGCCCCGAAGCAGGAGAAGGAGTGGAAATGGACAGACCATTCAGGGAAGGACTCCCTCAAGGAGGCAATGGGGGGGGGCATAAGAAAGTAGGCACAAGCCTAGCACAGGAAACGGTGGCACCTTAAGAATGATCCTGAGTAAACTGGGAGTGTGGGGGGGTTACGGGAGAAGGTAGAAGGAATGGAGGAAAATGGAAGGGGAATGGAGAAAAATGTATAGCTCAATATAAACAATAGAAAAAATAATAAAATTAAAAAAAAGAATGATCAGGCAGGTGCGCAGGTCTGAAAGGAGAAAAGCCCTCAGCAAAGCAGCAGAGAACACAGTGTCAGTGGCAAAGGGAACTCCAGACACAGGATGGTCAGCAGGAGACTCTGACTTTACTCTGCACTAAGTGGGAAGTCAAAGAGGAACTTAGAGCCGAGCAGTAGCTAATCTGACTTGTGCTGGTCCTACTAGATCAATCTGCAGGCCAGGGGCAGAAGCAAGGAGCCCAGCCAGGCTGCCATCAGCAAGGGACCCCTGTGTCCTGGCAATGGAAGTACTGAACAAGAAGTGGTAGAGATGAGGGCACAGGGAACGAGGATGCCAAATAGAAGACAGCTAGGCCTCGGGGTACACACTTGTCACCCCAACAGTAGGGAGGAAGAGGCAGAAAGATCTCAAGTTCGAAGCCAGCCTGGGCATCATAACAAAATGTCAAAAAAAAAATTAAGGTAAAGAGAAGTTTGGAAAGAGAACAATAAAGGAAGAAAGTGACTCCAATTTGGGGGACAAATGATTGTTCCTTAGAACAAAAGCTGAGAGACAGGGGAGAACTGTGCTCAGAGGATTGGATGGTGGCTTGTTGGGGAAAATAATTATAAATTGCGATGAGATTTAGAGTCAAAACAACAGGAGCCTCCAGGGAGCACAGTTAAAGAAAGAGTTTGGGTTTTCCGTCTACACAGCTGTAGTCTGTTTGGATGTAACGCTCAAATAGGAAATTGCTCAGCTCAGTCCCCATGTCCCGGATGACCTGTAGCCACTATCCCAAACCCGAGGCTGAGCATGAGCAATTCCAGAGCTTAGCCCACCACACTGTGCCAACTGCATGGGAGGCGATGTCTCGACCATGCGCTGTTGAAGTAAAGCGTCAGAACTCTGGCCGAGAATCAGGCCACTTCAGACACGGTTCCGCTGGGACGTTTCTTCTTCTTCTTGGTATTGGAGACTCAACCCTGGACCGCACAGTGCTAGGCAAGTGCTTCCCCGCTGAGCTCCACCCCCAGCCTTTTCGATCCTATTTCATTGCCGCACATTCATTTCAGTATCTTGTTGCCTGATTGTGGAGGAGGCTGAGGCAGGGGTAAGGGAAATACTCAGTGACCACTTTCTCCCAGGATCATGACAAAGATTGCTAAAATCTGAAAAGTTTCCTAAACTAAAACTTAGAAAAGTCTCCTGCCCTGGTACTCTTTGTTCCGCGCGCAAGAATTAAAAGTACACGTGGGATGTCTGGGAGGACCAGCCTGAGCCGAGGGCTACACATGCACTTGTTCTCTAATAACTTTTCAAAGAAATTTAAGACTAAGAACCTGAGTTCGCTGGGTACCTGCTCAGGCCCGAGTCCCTTTGGTGTCGCATGCTAGGCTTTTCAAAGTCCAGAAAGTTAAACTGACTCTGCCAGTGATTTCCTACCAAGTTCTGGGTGTCCTCCTTGTCCTTGTCTGGGTCTTTGTAATACCTCATTTCCCTTTTTCTTTTGTTATTGTTTTCCTTTTTAAATTTTTGATTGATCAACTGATGATGTTGTTGTTTTTCTTTGAGATGGAGTCACATGTAGTCCAGATTGACCCCAACTGAGTACGTAGTCAAAGATGACCCAAACTGTTTTGTTTCTACCTCCCGGGCGCTGGAATTACTAGTGTGCACCACCACACTTGGCTCTGACCCCCTTATTTCTTCTTGGTCTCTCCTGGATTCTGCCATCCAGGTCTAAAAACTCCTCATTTGAGGCTGAGGACACCCACCCCACTCTCTCCCTGGCAGTGCCTTCTCCAGACACCAGACGGATACAGTGTAACTTGACTTCACCTAGGCATAGAAAACTCGACCATCTGAAACAGAAGCCTTTCCCTTCCCAGCTTGTTTCCAACCGGGTATCCCTGACCCACAGGGTGCTTGGGACTAAAATCTATCATTCTACATTTTTCCCTTTCCCTGGGCCCTCTCCCATCTACCTGTAAGCCCTCAGCACTCATCTCCACAGGGTCTCTGGGGTCTATCCACCTAGCTCCACCTCCCCACCAATACCCAGCCTGCACTAGTTCCTCAGCCCCCTTCCCACTTTCTTCTCTCTCATTCCTACCCCTACGAATTTGGGTCACATCTTCACCCAGGAGCAAAGTTCTTTGTTAAAAAAAAAAAAAAAGGATCATATCTCCCTGGCTTAGAATATCCCAATGACTCGACCTTATTTTATTTATTTAGGTTTAGATTTTCTGATACAGATTCTCACTACGAAAGGTCTGAACTTTCCCCATTTTACAACTGGACCAGAATTTCAGTTTGCTAAAAGGACAAAGGGAGATACAGCATGCACACAGGGATGAGGGGGATAATACACACCAGGCCCGAGTCGGTCCCCATAGTACCTCAAGGCAATGACCAAAAAGGACAGTTTCTATAATCTCCCTAAAATATACCCTATATGCCCAGGTATGCCCCAAAATGGTGAAGCTATAACCACAGCCAATTAGAAATGTACTAATGTGACCGATGCTTACTTAATCAATTATATTTGAGATGATGTTCCTGTCCCTGAAATTCCCCCTAGCTTTGCTTAAGAAGCCTAAATGTTCTTCTCATTGACGTCACTTTGTCTTTGTATCACATGGCTGACCCCCCTGCATACTGGAATCTTTACCCTTGAGAAAATAAACACTCCTGATGATTACATACTGGACAGTGTTTTTTTGTGGGACTACTCTAGGACCCTTATAACTACATAGCCCAGGCTGGCCTCAGATGCTAAATCCTCCCATTGAGCCTTGCAAGTGCTGGGATTACAGGCAGGTGCCACAATATCTGCCTTTCTTCCAAGGTCAAGACCAAATTCTTCGTCATGTCCATCCACAACTGCCCCTGGATGGGCCATCTAGTGGCACCCTGCCCTTGGCTCACGGCAAGCGGAGTGTGTTCATTTCCTGCAGTTGCAGCAAGCCATCATAAGCACAGGGTCTGAAAGTGACATAAATTACACCATCATCTGTAAGTTCAAAGTGGACTGTGCTCCCTCCAAGGCGAGGTGGCGGGGGGGGGGGGTCTGCTTTCCGGTCATTCCTAGCTTCCGGACCTGTTAGTTCTTTTTTTTTTTTTTTTTTTTTTTTTTTTTTTTTTTTTTT
>NW_026068054.1:1730557-1743582 GCF_014885135.2 Alexandromys fortis | reverse complement strand
TTTTTTTTGATTTTCGAGACAGGGTTTCTCTGTAGCTTTGGTGCCTGTCCTGGAACTAGCTCTTATAGACCAGGCTAACCTCGAACTCACAGAGATCCGCCTGCTTCTGCCTCCCGAGTGCTAGGATTAAAGGCATGCGCCACCACCGCCCGGCCAGTCGTTAGTTCTTTACCCACCCCCTTCTACCTTCAAGGCCAGTGGCATGGCATCTCCTTCAGTTGTCATGGGGCCTTCTTCTGTGCCATGCCATTCCCCCATACCTGTCTCTCATAAGGACACACACAAGTGTGCAGGGCCAACCAGACAATCCATGGCTACCACCACCCTTATTCCAAAAAAACCCTACAAAGTCCCTTCTGCTAAGAAAGGTCCTGGGAGCTAGAACCCAATGTCTTTGGGGACCATTACTCAGCTCACTGCACACCAAGGATCTTGTCTGAACAGTCTCTGTGCAGCTGGCTCCGTGGCACTGAAAGCCCCTCTGCCCTCTCTCTGGCGGCCTGGCCAGCTCCTTCCCACGAGCACACAGCTTTTTTAGCGCATCAGAGAAAAGCACCCTGGCCCTGCTGTCTGTTTTTTGCTCAGGATCTTGGCATTCCTCAGAGGAGGCGAGGGATACCCGAGGTGAAGGGCATCTGAGGTGGAAAGGTTTGATTAGCTCCCTGGTCTCTTGGCCTTGCTGCTGTGGGCCTAGGGCGGTAGTGTGTCTATGGCAGCGGAAACTCAGTAACAGAATCTGTTCACCTCGTGGTAGACGAGATCAGGAAGGATCAGAGGTTCTGATGTCCCTGGGAAGGGCATGACTCCTGATGACTTCGCTTCCCTCCATCAGGCCCGACTTCCTCCAGTTTTTACCTACAGTAGCATCAGAAGCCAGGCACCGAACCATCAGCATATGGGCCTCTGAGGAACATTTAAATCCCGGCTGTAGCAACTCCCTTCCTAGTACTTTAATAGGAGAGTAGTATTGTAGACATGTACTTTTAATGGACTTGCTTTCCCTCTGCCCTCACCCTGCTTTGAGGACAAGGACAGTGAGTGGCATTTGTTCGGACATAACTAGCTAATGAATTGTTACCGAAGATGAGCTTACCATCCGACATGGTGCTGCGAAAATAGCCACTATAGTCCCTCCTTAGAGAAGGTGGAGCCATTCCCACTTCCTCTCATCATCTGCACCACCAACCCAGGCAGGGCAGAGCCCCAGGGACAGAGAGTGAGACCATGGACAGACGGACGGACACACACACACACAAGGAAATGCCCCAACCTTTAGCAAACCAGACACACAGAAGACCTCTAAGGAAGCAGGACTCCATCACAGCCAGCAGCCACCATGCGCATGCTCACAGAGAATGGCTAAGTCTTGTGCCAGGCAAGCCAGTGCAGCAGGCTGGTGGAGGAGGAACACCACATTCCTGCCTTCTTCACCTTCCTCCTGGTAAAAGACTTCCGCTCCTACTTCCACTTGGAAAGAACTAAGAAGGCCCAGAGGGCTGTCCCCATGCACCCTAGAAGGCTCCAGAATAGCTTCTGATTTCACGCTGGGGTAGACTCTACTAAGTTGAAGCCAAATGTGTTTGGACTGCCAGCAATTTCTAAGAACTGCTTTTGCGTTAAGCAATAAATTGTTCAATAGAAAACAACATCGTCCCCCCCCCCTCATTGTGGGACACGGAACTCTGAAATTTTGACAGGTTTGGGGGATATTTTTAAATGTTTCATCACAATGAACACAGCCTTGGTAACTCCAGAGTTTTCACCTCTGTGGTTATTTATAGCAGAAAGTTCATGATCACATTTTCTATAAAAATACCAGCATAAAAATAAAACAAATGCAGTTCATAAATATTCACCTGTTTTCACACGTGATGATATGGAAGGCAGTAAATCGGTATAGTTAACAAATTACAAAGGTGACATTTTGAAAAAAAAAAAAAACCACAAAAGACCTTGCCTAGAAAAAAAAAAGGCGGGGCCAGGTTTCGTCCCCCGGCAAACCTCCAACCCCTGACTCTACATCCTAAAGCATCTGTCACAGACCAAATGGGGCTGCCTGTTGGGGATGTTTCAGAAGTCCATTGTCAGCGCTCAGTCCACAGGCACCACCAGCTCGAGGCCCTGCTGGAGCTGCTTGAAATTCTGGCCCAGATTAGCTCTAAAAAGCTGCAGCTGGGACAGGAACTGACTCCAAAGGCGCGGCGGCGGCCGGCTACAGAGTAATTGATGCTACTGGAAACCAAAGTCCACCCGTGGTCCCAGCTGGGGTATGGCCATGTTTTATCTTGTCAATCTAGAATTTCATGGGAGTGGGGGTGGGGGCAAATGGCCGTTGTTTGCGTTAACAAAGGAGAGCAGCATAGGTGTTGTGTCTGCTGTCTGGGTTGAGGTCCCATTGGGCCTCATGCAGAGTGAGGGACGGGACCGGAGTGAGATGGCCCTAGAGTGTGAGCAGAGTCCAGACATAGCTAAGAGCTGTTTTCCTGAATACTCCTCTCCGAGAGAGAGAGAGAGAGAGAAGAGGAGGGGGGTGTCTTGCATGTAGGTCTAGGTCTCCATACCAAGAGGCCGAGTTGACATCCATGGTCCTGACTGACCCCCGTTAGAACGCTGGCCGTTCTGCTAGAGGCTGGCCACATACTGTCGGAGGGATCCTCTTGTGTTCCTCTCATGCTTAGAGTCTGGAAATAAACAAGAAAGCAAAAGCAGGTGCATTAGCCGGAGTTCCTCTGAGGAACAGAACCAGCAAGGTGGGTGGGAGGAGGGAGAGAAAGAAGGACGGGGGAGGGAAGGAGGGAGGGAGGGAGGGAGGGAGGGAGGGAGGGAGGGAGAAAGGAAAGAGAAGGAAAGGGAACTTCTCAAATTCACCATCCATTGGGGCTGGGTAGTCCAACAACAGCCGTCTGGAGAGGCAGAGAATCTGGTCGCTGCCCTGGCCAAGGAAGGGACTGGACACTTCAGCTGTTCCATCCAACTTGAGGCCTGGAAGCTCCCTGAAGTGATGCTGGCGATGGGTCTGTGTTGAAAGCCAAAGAAGCTGGAGTCTTCTGTGCAAAGGTGATGGCAGCAGCCATAGCCGACCTCACTCGGGAAGAAGAGGGGCTCACGGATGCAAGTACACGCTATCTTCCTCCTCCTTCAGCTTCCTCCCACGGGGTGCCCAGTGGATTGTGTTACCCGCATTCAGTCAGGTTCCTTCCCCTCTCAGCCACTGTCCTACATGATGATCCTCTCTAGACACCCCACAGAAGTGTGGTCCTCTCATCCCACGTGTCTCTTAATCCAGTTCAGTTAACTAAGGCGAACCATCATGCATCCTTGGGAGAAGTCAGTTCTGGAGGGCACTGGAACATCTTTTTCTGCTATCAGAAGGTGACTATAGTGCTCCCAGGAGAAAAGTCCAGCCCCGAGTAGCACGGGGATGTCGCCTGGAGCTCTTCAGCCTCCAGAGTCCATGCCTCCAAGGCTGAGAGGTCATAGCAGGAGTCTGCTGTCACTGGAGCTGAGTGCTTCGACTTCCTCCAGGGAGAAGGTGTTCCCTCGGAGCCTGCGGGGATGAAAGGAAGGGAGATCTGAGTGGAGGCTTGCAAGGAAAGTGGCCACCCTTGAACTCGTGCCTGGGAGGAGTTCATGCCCAGTCCCAGCCTCGGGCTTACCAGATGTAAGGGGTTCTGTTTTTAGCAGCTGCCACCCAGGGCTATCAGGACCACCCCACAGAATGAGCAACACGGAGCCACGCCAGCTACAGACTCCTGAAGCCAGCTATTCTTTTTCAGGCAATAATCACATCTGTTAAGAATGAAGTGAGCAAAATTCATGCCCACACAGCTTCATCAATAAGCAGTGAGAAGCATCGGAACCCTTAAGAAGCAGCCCGAGGCTGGCCTACTCCTTGGCAACAGAATGTGACACTTCTGAGGCCTGTGCAATGATTTAAAACAGCAACAATAAAACAACAACAACCAAAAGCATGCTGTTTCAAATGCTAGACTACCTGACCTCCCCGGCAATGAAACTTCACAGCCACACAAGAAGCAAAGTGTCTCCAGCCCAGGTTTCCGCTTTGGTTTCAATTTCGCTATTTGAAATCTGTTTGCTACTGCATGAAACACAAGTGCCGATGGGTCCTGTCTAGGTAATAAGTTGTGTGGGACTGCAGCCAGCTCTGAGAGTCGGCCCACCTAAGAAGGGCCAACTTTTTCTCCTCTCTGGTTAAATGTCTGGCATTGACAACGGAGCTCCAAGTCAGGCATGGTGGTGCACACCCGTAATCCCAGCACTTGGGAGGTGGAGGCAGAAGAATTGGAAGTTTATTCTTGGCTACACAGTGAGTTTGAAGCCAGCCTGGGCCACATGAGATTCTGTCTGAGGTGGGGAGTGGGGATGGGTGAGCAGGAAGACAGAGGAAATACGGTCCTAGTGTGGACAGCATTTTTGAGGAAATACTGAAAAGTGTGCTTGTTTTGTTTGGAGGTAATGCTCTTGCCCAGACTTGCTGGAACTCACAATCCCGCCTCAGTCTCCTAAGCACCAGGACCACAGTCATGCCTCACCATACATACCTGATCTGAAGTACAGACCCTTCCAGAGCTCTCTTAGTTTTAAATGTATTGAAATCTAGACCAGTGCCTGAAACATGCAAATCCTAATTTTCACTCATTATGTGTTAAACCAGAGCCTTCCTTTCTGTTTTTTACATGAGAAACAGGAGCCTGAATCAAGTTGTATCTGAATTCCTTTTTCAAACACATGGATGACCATGGCTTTTAATGATACAGATGTGGCCATGCCGTACTGCGGTCCCCACCCGGTGTAATCTTCAGAAATCAAAGGTGCAGAGGATCTCACATAGCATCCTCAATCTGTAAGAGCTGGTGTCATGGCCAGAAGTGAATAATGGGGTTCTTGTTTTAATTGTCTAACCACACCCCTATTCCTACTTTGTAGCTTAGAAGACCAAAGTCTCAGAATAAATATTCCTGATTTCTTTCTTTATTTCCTTCCTTCCTTCTTGTCTGTCTGTCTTTTGTTTGTTCATTCTGCCTGTCCATCTTTCTGAGACAGGATTTTACTCTGTAACCTAGGCCGACTTAAAACTCAAAATCCTCTTGTCTTGCCAGGTGGTGGAGGTGCATGCCTTTAGCACTCCAGAGGCAGAGGCAAGTGGATCACTGTGAGTTCAAGACCAGCCTGGTCTACAGAGTGAGTTCCAGGACAGCCAAGACTACATAGAGAAACCCTGTCTAGAAACAAAACAAAACAAAACAAAAATCCTCCTGTCTCAGCCTCTTGAGCACTGGGATTACAGTTACACACCACCACACCCTGAGTTTGAACAGAACTGGCCCCTCTTTAGAGACACTGACTTCCTTTACAGCCAGAGATCTAAATCTATTGTGTGCAGAATAATAGCAAATGTTGAACAAAACCGGTCTTCAAAATTCCACCATTCATTTCTCCTATCACCCCATCTCCCAGATATGGAAACCAAGGTTTGGGAAAGCAAAGAAATTTCTCCAGTGGCCTTACCAAACTTCCAGAATGGTACTATTCCTGCTGAGGGCCTGCAGGAGGGCTTCTGCACCCCGGTAAGTAATGCCATTGTTGGACAGCCTGGAAAAGAAGTAGACAAGATGTGCTACTGTAACACTTGGTCTTCTGCTGAGCCTGTCTGGTCTCAGGAAGCCTAGCATATAAACCCAGTGAGATCATCTACGAAGGCCAATGCTCTTGTCCCTCTTCCACTCACTGAACTGGTCACACATTGGGAAAAACATAAGGGCTGAGCCCCACAGGTCAGTGCCAGGCTTCCGAGGGTTCAGATCCAGCCTCTACCATTTGCTGTTCAGCAAATTTGTCTGAATAAGGAAGTGTCTGCCTCACAGAGAGTAAAACTGAACAGGAAAAAACACAGCAAGAGCTCTTGGCACAGCACAAAGAGTGATGCACGGGGACACAGGTTAGGGACAGAGGCTGAGACAGGCGCTGATCCACATTGGAAACATGGGTTCCTAGCCTTGCCTTCTAGGAACTACTACTCCATCTGCCTTCCTCCCTAGCACTGGCCTGCTGCACATCTGCCATCAAAGCGATGCTGAGAACAATATCAGCATGTGCTGAGCTTTCCCTGTGTGCCAGCGCTCTGCCTGTTACGTCAGTGCAGGCTCAGAACCCATGCGGAGGCCAAATACTATCCCTTTACACTTGAGGCAACGAGGGCTTCTGTCCAAGGAGAGACGGTCTGTCTGTGAAGCCTGGACTCCAACCAACATTTGGCAGAGAAGACAGCAGAAAACGAAAGAGATAGGCACTTTCTCTCTCTCTCTCTCTCTCTCTCTCTCTCTCTCTCTCTCTCTCTCTCTCCCTACTTACCTATCTCCATCCTGTTTCTCTTTATCTCCTCACATATATAGATACTATGAGGAAATGGGAACGGTGTACTTATTGCCACACGGAATGCTTAAGAATCAGTCTGGCAACAAGTAACACAGGCCTCTTCCCACTCCCACCACGGCCTGACCTCCTTTAGGATCGAGTGAGGCAAAGGGTGGCAATGAGGAAAGACAAGCCACCTCCACACCCGATCAATGACACGCTAAGTGTCCCCAAGTGCTCCAGCAGCACTTGCTGTTCCGTGCACTGGATGTATTTCTCCCAGGCTCCAGGGCAACGGGAGCCTTTCCACTCTGAAGTCAAATCCCACCTTCCGAAAGGCGCTTGTCCAAATGGCGGCAACCACACCTCATGCCAGGGAAGCAATGAGCACTGGCAGCCTCACCTGCCCAGACCAAGGCAGATACCTCAGTGAGACTCCCAGAGCTGGCCAGAGCCTGACCTCTGACCCTAACACCCCTCCCCCCGTCCTCAGGCGAGGCATTATTGTACCATCACAAGGAACTTACTTCAAGATTTTTAAACTTGAATTTCTCTTCAGTCCTTCTGCGAGAGAACACACCCCTTCGTCACAGATATGGTTTTCCTCCAGGCTGCCGAGAACAGAAAGGAAGACAAGTTGTCCTGGTGACAGTGACTGTGGAGAAGGATGTCAGGAAGGATTAACCTATACCCTCACCCCATTTACAGAATCCCACTATTCAGCAAGAATAAGAATAGACAAGAGGGGTGAGGGAGTCTCAATCCCAAGGATAACTTTGCAAGGGAACTCACTCCACAGTGCCACTATATAAAAGTCCCCATCATTCGAAGCTATGAATACTCTTGTCTCTTTCTTTCCTAGATTAACAAGAAACTTTATTTTGACGTGAGGAGCCATGCACGCACGAAGTGCATCTCCGGCTTTCCACCGAACCAGAATTGGCCAAGTGACACACACACACGAGTCACGGATACACAGGGAAAGTTGACAGATGGGAGCTTCCAGGAATGCTTCTGAAAGGAAGGCGCTCTGCCTGCCATTTGCCCTTGTACAATACAGAGCCTGAATCCTGGGATACAAAAGTCAGCGCTGCAGATGGAGCAGTTATCCTGATATGTGACAAAGAAGACACACACTAAGCCTGCTGGGACAGGAAGACATAGAAACAGTTGAGGCCCTGGCTAGTCTGCTATAGACACCACTGCAGCGCTAAACTGCCTTCCTTTCCCAGATTCCCCAGGCACAAGATAATAAACTTTGCTGGCTTAAGCCTCACAGATGGAGGCTTTCTATCATGTGGTAGAATTAACTTACACTAAATTTGGCCTGAGTTTGCCTCCAAACTTCTGAGTTCCTTGCAGCAAACCGCAACTTAATTTAGTATGCAAATGAATTGAAACCTAACAATATATTCGTGCAGCAAAGAGCTTGGTTTCAGAGGATCCCAACAGCTGCGCTTCAGCGGGTCACAGGCTGGCAACTCACTGCACCACATCTACGTGAGGGGAGTGGAGAGTTGTTGCCAACACGTGTTTCTGTGTATTGCTTCCTTTTCCTGTAAATACTGCGGCCCTCGGGGCTGGATGGAGCTTTCTGAACCCCTCCATGTTCCAAGTGCCAATCTGTTCATTTCTCAGTCTCGCTCATATAAATTCTGCTAAATCTGCCTTATCTAAACTAAAGTTCCTTTATGTCCAGCTAGCCAATACCCATGGTCTTTCCTATATTAACAAGAAACCTCAGCCGGGCGGTGGTGGCGCACGCCTTTAATCCCAGCACTCAGAAGGCAGAGGCAGGCAGATCTCTGTGAGTTCGAGACTAGCCTAGTCTACAGAGCTAGTTCCAGAACAGGCTCCAAAGCCACAGAGAAACCCTGTCTCGAAAAAACCAAAAAAAAAAAAAAAAAAAAAAACTCATTTTGGGGCTGGAGAAATGGCTCAGTGGTTAAGAGCACTGACTGCTCTCCTAGAGGACCTGGGTTCAATTCCCAGCACCCACATGGCAGCTCACAACTGTCTGAAAATCCAGTTCCAGGGGATCTGACACCTTCACACCAATGCACATAAAAAATAAAGATAAATAAATCATAAAAAAAAGAAATGCTAAGAAACCTCATTTTGTTGTGGGAAGCTATGTGCTTGGAGCAAACAAACATATGGCATTCCCTACTCTCTGCTATAGCAACCAATCATAATCATAAGCAATAACTCTCAATGAGGTGCTTCTCTAACAAGAAGAGAGGAGGGCAATTCCCAATCGGCATATAAGCAACACTACACCTTCAGATCCCAGACCCTTGCTGTCGTGCAATGGTTTCCTCCCAGACTGAAACATATTAAATCGGAGGACCACAGAGGAGGGGCAAATAATACTGGGGGAACTTGGAAGAAGAGAAGCCCAGTTCACAGGGCCAGCCAGAGCTGTGTTCACAGAGGAGATAAAGAAAAGAATGTTCCAGCAGGGACTTTGAGGCTAGTATGGAGCTTTAGTGGCTCTGCTGAGCCCTTTAGTGTGATAAGATCTTTATAAGTAGGGCAAAGGCTTTGGCAGATCTCAGTGACCTAGACCAGCATATAGAGAGTCTGTAAGGTAAGAGAACAAACTAAAGGAGAATGGATAGAGAGATAGAGAGAAACAAAGAAAGGAAGAATGAAAGAAAGAAAGAAAGAAAGAAAGAAAGAAAGAAAGAAAGAAAGAAAGAAAGAAAGAAAGAGAAGAGAGGGAGGGAGGGGGAGGGAGGGAGGGAGGGAGGGAGGAAGGAAGGAAGGAAGGAAGGAAGGAAGGAAGGAAGGAAGGAAGGAAGGAAGGAAGGAAAGAAAATCTGTCAGGGTTATTGAAAAACTAATGTGACAAGATTTGTATCAAGCTGGGGTTTCTAAGGAAAAAATTAGTAAGAATCCAAACTGTGAGCTAAGGAGGAGCTGGGAGGCTTTGGAACCCAAGGAGCAGTTCACAGAAGACACTTGTGGGGAAGCCATACAGGTGAAAATGATCAAGCCTGCTCCAGGGTGGGTAATCGCCCTCCCAGAGTAAGGAGAATACCTTTCCCTCCAGTGCAAAGGTTATGCTAAGGGTGGAAATGGTTTGCCCAGCCAGGCTGCGATGAATGGAGAGGCAACAGCTACTGCTCCAACCACAGTGCCAACCCAGGGCCACTCTGGCCCAGGGAGCCAGCAGGTACAGCAGAGGAGACCAGGGCTACTCTCACCTTTGACCCCACAGAGATAGGAGCAGATTAAGTCAGGCCCATCTTAGTTCCTCTGGTGCAGAGAAACATGGGGAGGCTCCGGCAAAGAGCTCCAGAGGAAAACATAACAGCTCAGAGAGAATGACTGAGGTCAGAGCCTCCTATCCATGCTCTGCACCCCACCTTGATCTGTGGGGGGAGCAACTGATACAGATGGATGGAACCTTTCCAGGTTCTATTAACCCTTGCTTCTGCTCGACTTTAGCATCTTCCTAGTTATAAACTGCTGGGATCACCTGCCACTTGCTGAGAACAGGTGACAACAGACTTTCTGGGTGCTTCAGCAGGTATCTTTGTAACCTGTTTGCTATGGGATGGTGCCTCAGGATGTTGCCTTGCCCCGCCCATCCTCTGGAAAGGTCTTGCTATATAGATGACATAGTGCTAAGCCCTGAGTGTTTTACAGGTTTGAAAAGCCATTAGAGGGTCATACTGGTACTTCTAAAGGAACAAGGACGGGCGCTCAGTCTGCACAAGGTGTAAGGGCCCAGCACAGCTATAAAATTCGTGTGGTACTACGGTCTGGCAGGAGGTATATTATATCTGGCAATGTTACTGACAAAATCCTACAACAGCCAGTGCCTATACATGTAAAGAAGCTACAGGCATCCTGGAGACTCTTGGGACATTGGCAGGTTTTCTTTTCTTTTATTCATTTTCTTTTTCTTTCATTTTTTCTTTTTGTTGTTGTTTTGGTTTTTTGAGGCAGGGTTTCTCTGTGTAGCCCTGGCTGTCCTGGAACTCATTCTATAGACCAGGCTGGCCACCAACTCTGCCTCTGTCTCCTGAGTTCTTGGATTAAAGGCATGCACCACCATGCCCAGTGATTTTGGCAGATTTTCATACCCCATCTTGCCTAAGCTGCCTCTTTTCTGCATAATATAACTTGATAGAGTGTTATATGGGATTGGGACTGAGAGTCTCAAAGGGCTTTTGAGCAGACTTAAGATCCTTGTAGGGCAGGCTAACCAGTGTGTGCCCCGCTACTCCAGTGTCCCTTGTAGGACAGGCTAACCAGTGTGTGCCCCGCTACTCCAGTGTCCCTTGTAGGGCAGGCTAACCAGTGTGTGCCCCGCTACTCCAGTGTCCCTTGTAGGGCAGGCTAACCAGTGTGTGCCCCGCTACTCCACTGTCCCTTCCAGGTAGAAACCGCCAAGGGTTCAAAAGGCCATAGCTGGTGGCAATGGCAAAAACCACCTGAACAAATGGTTCCATCGAGTTTTGGTGTCAATCATAAAAAGAAACAAAAGCTATGTATACAACGCTTGAACAGCAACCGTAAGAGGTGAAATCCATAATTGGATCCACCTCAGTGACTGTAGAAACACCTTACCCAATGAAGGGCTGAATTGAAGGCCTCCTAACCAAACTGCTTTCTGGGGTGGCACAAAATCAAACTCTACAGACGCGACACACATACTTAGAACAGTGGAACGTGGTGTCTACGAGCCCTAGTGCCAATGTCACACAGGCTGGCCTCGGACCCGGGTCCTTTAAAGGCACTGAGCATTGCCCAGTAATTAAACATCCCAACAGCTAAAGCATTTACATCCAAGAGATACCCTACATGAGGAAAGGAGAGAGAGAGAGAGAGAGAGAGAGAGAGAGAGAGAGAGAGAGAGGCTGTAATGTTATTGAATAAAAGCCTCAGTGCAGAGGTGGGTTCATCCATCCCCTGACTTGTCGCTTAGGAACAGATGAAAATATTGCTGCTGTTGTTGTAGCCAGGACCAGACATCAAGACCCCACTGCTGAAAACACTGCCTGCTCATGTTTGACTGGGACATGGAGAAGTTAAGCTGGGACTGAACTGGAAACTCTCACCCTGCTGGCTGGCTTTCATACTGCCAAACGTGGCAGTATAGGCTGCTGATGGGAAACTGTCACCAGCATTCCTTCTTGGCTATGGATCCTGCACGCTGAAATGCCAACATCTTGGGCAGCACGTGCCTGCTTGTGCTCAGCGCTCATGGGGTAAGCCCAACAGCCTCCCAGTTGGGGTTCAGGCCCACTCCACAAGAGGGAGTTCACATCTGGTACTGTGAGCCAGTATGGTTGAGCGGGTCGTGGGTTACAATGGGAAAACAACGTCTATAGTTTTTCTACATGGCTGTGGTGTGCCTGTCCAATGATCTTTTAAACGTGTGTGTTTGTACCTGTAGATCACTGCGGTTGTCAGTCTCAACTCATAACCCCTGGTGAAGCTCCAAAGAACACGCGACTGCTACTGTGGCGTGGTGACCTGGTTCTTAGCCATAGAAGGACATCTATCACCTCCTCCAAGGCTCAAAGACCATTGCAAGAGAGGGGCAGAAAGAATGCAGAGCGCAACGGTGTCTTCCAAGGTTAAAACATCCTGCCCTACAGGGAAGCTCCTTCAACAGGCGGGTAAACAACTCAAAATAGCTTCAGGAAGTCCCTAAAACTGACCAGATTCACCAACCACACCCACCACACACCAGTGCAAACCACAAAAGCTGAAAAGTCCCTCTCAGAGAAGCAAAACACTCCAAGACCAGACCAGCTACCTGGAAGAATCAGAAGCCAGCTGAGCTGCCTGGAAGAGGGTTAGACCAACTGAGACACCTGGGAAGGACACTGTCCAATCTATTGAGCTGCATGCAGGCTGTGCAGTGTGCCCAAGGTCCCCAGCTTTGTGAATTCTCACCCATGCTGGAGTGGGCTTTGGTGATGCGCTGTCTTTGAGTCATTTCTATCCCTGTAAGTAACCCCTCATCCTGCAAGTAACCAGAGAAATGCTCATGGTTCACCAAGTTGGACTTTGGTCTGCCATGGGCTCCCTTTCTGGGGTCACTAGACATGTGAGTTACAGATCCCCAGAAAATATTTGGTCACACAACACCTCCACTCTGTGTCTGTGGCAATCCTTTGAGTATCCTTGCTTTGCTGTTTTCTGGAGAAGTCATTTTCTCCCGTTGCTAAATCTGTAACTGCAGAGGCACCCCTTGGGTTGACAGCTCTGGTAGCATCTACAGGACAGATAATTTGAGATCTGTCTGCGCATCTACAGGATAGATAAATTTGAGATCTGTCTGCGCATCTACAGGACAGATAATTTGAGATCTGTCTGCCTCAGGTCTGTGGCATAAGCACACTTGGTAGCTCTTCTTTCAATGATCCCAAACTCCATTCACCTTCTGAGGTGAACCTTAACTCTGATTGTTGTTTAGGCACAAATTTGGAACCTTGGCAGGTCCCATGGCAGGTGAGGACCACACGGATGAGGGACAGACAAATATGCCATACAGACAGAGTTTGAATGTGAAGTTTATTTGAGGTAAAGGGAATGAGAAGGGAAGAGAGAATGTGTGTGTGTGTGTGTGTGTGTGAGAGAGAGAGAGAGAGAGAGAGAGAGAGAGAGAGAGAGAGAGAGAGAGAAGA
>NW_026068054.1:1557465-1730502 GCF_014885135.2 Alexandromys fortis | reverse complement strand
GAAGAAGAAGAAGAAGAAGAAGAAGAAGAAGAAGAAGAAGAAGAAGAAGAAGAAGAAGAAGAAGAAGAAGAAGAAGAAGAAAAAGAAAAGTCCTGCTTCTCCCTTCAGAGAAACAGGAGGAAAGAGAAACCAGGAGTGGGTGGAGCTTGTCTCCTAAAGGAACCTTTGCACCTGCATACAAACCGGGACCCAGTCCAGGGTACAGCCTGGTACATCCTGCCAGATGACAGAGTAGGCCAGCATAATGCCTGAATCCTAACACTAATAGCCAGTGTTCTGAAGAACTCTAACTCATCTTGAAATACTGAACTTCACAAACATTAGTACTCCCGGTACTATTGCTGCAGTTGTGGGCAGCTGCAATAGTAGCAGTAACCTTGCCGCTACAATGTAGCATTTACGAAACATGTACACATATGGCAGGCACTGTATTAAGCCCTTACATATGGTAGACACTATATTAAGCTTGTACATGTGGTAGGCATTATATTCAGTGCTCTACCAGCACTACCTTCCTTAATTCTTAAAAGCACCTTTCTAGAGCTGGAACATTCATGCTTCCAGTAGTCTAGGGATTACTTTAACGTACCCGCTAGATTCCAGGGTCTGCGGGTCTTCACCACTATGGCATATGCAGGCAATAAATAAAGCAGCAAACCAACATATCCACGTAGATAAAAAGAATTAGCAGTGAAACCAGGCTCTGCGAGCTTCACACCATTCAAAGCTAAAATCATTAGCTTACCCACACAACCTCCCATGGATGAGGCTAGGCGATCAATAAAGACTAGTACCTGCCTCCCAGGAGCGGGGTGGAGGTGGGGATCATCCCAACTCACCAGAGTTCCTCCAGTGCCTTGAGTACCCACCTCCAAGGAGTGGGGGAGTCCTCCCAACTCTGCCTCCCAGGAGCGGGGAGTCCTCCCAACTCACCAGAGCTCCTCCAGTGCCTTGTTCTTCTCCAGCATCAGTGCTAGGGCCTGGGCACCCTTGCTGCCAATGTTGTTCCCCACCAGGCTGGACGGAATCATGGAATAAAAATTAATCAGCATAGAGAGGGACCTCAGAGACAAACTGACCTATGAAGAGCAAATGACGCATCCTAATAGTGCGTCGTGTAGACATACAAATTGATTGCAGTGCCCCTTAAGGAGCAGCCTCCAAACCCTCTCCAATTGGGCAGTCATTTCCAGTAGACTAAAATAAATACGATGGTCCTTAAGATAAATATGAGGGGTTCAACTCGCAATCTTCAATCTGCCAACAGGAAATCATGACCCTCAAAGGAGCAGAATCACCTCCAAAATGACCCCCAGCTACTCAAGTTCCTGATCCCAAACTCAATGTGTTTCTTCCTTACTCTGCTGCCTAATACAAGTGGGTGTATACAGAGTTCAGTGACCTTCAAAACTGTCCCAACCACCGAGCTCCCCTTTGACAAAGACAGGACACACCTTGCAGCTTACCTGAGCCACGTCATGCTCTGGTGATCAGCCACAGCTTCGGCTAGAGCTTGGGCACCCTTATCGCCCACACTGTTGCCCCAGAACCTGAGAAGACAATAGGGTGTGCTTCAGATATGCGCCGATGTGCCCGTGTGGTGCTACTCTACCCCAGGGAAGTCTCAGTCATCCCAGCAGAGTAGATCTAACACAGCCTTTTGGGTGAGATGACCAAACTTTACTCAGACTTTTCAGTGACCTTACAGACTTAACAAAGGCTTGTAGACCCTCCTCTCAGTGATGGGAAATTCATTTGCGGTACTGAAGGCTTGTGGTCCCACCTGTCAGTGATGGGGAACTCACCCTCAGTAGAGAAGGCTCATGGACCCACGCCCAACCCCACACCCAGTGATGGGGAACTTGCCCTCAGTACTGAAGGCTCGTAGACCTGCCCCTTGGTGATGGGGAACTCACCCTCAGTACTGAAGGCTCGTGGACCCACCCCTTAGTGATGAGGATCTCACCCTCAGTAGTAGGTCACATGGTTGTGATAGTTTTCCTTCCTGACATTTGCTTTCTGGTAGCTTTCACCCACAAGTCTATAACTATTCTCAGAGATTACCCAGAACAATGTTCTAACTCTTCCTGGACCAGCCAACTTTTCATCTCTTGCTCCTTCTCAATCCTCTCTATTTCTATGCTGTCCAACTCCTTTACCTTCTGACCCACTGCAGCTTGGGCACAGTCCCCACATTCTGACCCAGGACCGTACATTCAGAGACTTGCCCTGGACTGTGTATATGTACAGATAAGAGAAGACAGCTGCACTGGGTGGCACAGCGCTTTCGTTCACTATGTGAAATAGTTTGTTCTGATGGCCAACTTCAGTAGGCTGAGAAATGTTTAAGAGATAAAGCCCACCTCTGCAGGTGTCGGTGAGAGTGCTCCCAGCAACAATCAGATGGCTTGAAGGCTATGACCTCACCAATAAATAATTGCCTTGATGGATTCATAATATGGCATTGCTGGGAGGTGGTGAAACAGGAGTATGGCCCATGGAAGAAGTAGGCACCTGGGGTATGTCCTTGGGGCCATGTACTGGGTCTCTTCCTACATCCTGCCTCCACCTGCTGACCAGCTGGTGAGGGACAATTGTATATACTCTGTCAATTATGTTTTAAATAAACAGTGATTCGCCAGTAGCCAGGCAGGAAGTATAGGCGGGACAATCAGACAGGAAGTAGAGGCCGGTCGATGAGAACAGGAGAATTCTGGGAAGAGGAAGCCCATTCCTCTGCAGTCCTGCCCCAGACACAGAAGAAGAAAGATGTGACTGCCCCGCTGAAAAAGGTACCGGGTCATGTGGCTAACACAGGTAAGAATGATGGACTAATTATAAGAGTTAATGAGAAGCCTGTCAGACAACAGTCAGCCATGGAGTGACCAGCTGTTCTTTCCCACAAGTTCCTGCCACCACAATGTTCCGCACAACCTTCAGGGGCTGAACAGTAACGGGCTACACCCTCTGGAACCATAAGCCAAAAATAAACAAAACTGGGGGCTGGAGACATGGCTCAGTGGTTAAGAGCATTGCCTGATCTTCCAAAGGCCCCGAGTTCAATTCCCAGCAACCACATGGTGGCTCACAACCATCTGTAATGAGGTCTGGTGCCTTCTTCTGACCTGCAGACATGAATATTGTATACACAATAAAGAAATAAAGAAATAAACATAACTTCCCTAAAGCTGTCTGTATCAGGTATTTTAGTACTGGCAACAAAAGTTAACCAATACATTAGATTAAGCATGGACTGAGGTGTGGCCGTATGAAAACACCGCTCTGGGCACAGGGCACTGCCATAGGGAAACAAACAAACCTGGAAACATCCAAAGTGCACACAACAGGTGACTGTCAAGTAGACGCGCTAAAACCATCCAACCAGTGGGAGGCTGTGCAATGAGGTCATACCGTCTGAAAGATGCCCATTACTACGTTATGAAGCAAGAGGAGGGGCCGGGCTTCCAGAACAGTTTGCTATGTTTCTGATAGTTTCCTATGAGAGTGTTTCAGTTCCTGATACAATCCCTGGCCCAGACAGGTATCTTAAAAAAAAAATACTTTAAATGGGACATGAATGAGACCTCAGGCAGAAGGGAGCTCCACGGGTTTAAGGCCTCATTTTGTGTATTCTCTGTTGCTGCTAACCCAGCTGGAAATGGTGCTGACTTTGAATGAGCAGTCTTCTTCCTGGCTCACACTGTTATGGGCAACTAGCCTGCCAGAGCCATGGGTTGAAACATCTGGGCCCCATAGTTACCCTCTTCCTATGTCGTGGGTTCCAGAATCCCCAGTTCTTGACAACTGACCCCTCCCTTGGAAGTACATCATTAGACATGTCCATTTTGTCCCTGGTGTTCTTGAAAAGCACAGCGTATTTGTGAAGGCAGCCCAGTCCTGCGCATCCCCGAGGACCTCAGTTCAAGGCCCAGCCCTCTCCCTACCCGCTGTACCATGAATTTCCTACTTACCAGGTGAGAAGGTGAGCACAGAGGCTGCTCCAAAGCAGCCTAGCACCACCCACGCTCACCCCAGCCCACCCTTCCATGCGGAGCCAAGGCTGCCTGTAGGCTCTTCAAGTGAAGCGCTCGCCTGCCCTGACATCTTTGAAAGTCACACATTCGTTCCCGGGGGGGGGGGGGGGGGGGGGGGGGGGGGCTCCGTCTCAGAACCCAACCTACCCCAGGAACTTCAGAGAGGTGTTGTTCTTGAGTCCCTGGGCCAGCACCTGGGCTCCAGCACCCGTGATGTGATTGTTGCCCACCCTGAAAGGAAGACACAGAAGTTCAAAGAAAGTACAGCACGCTGGTCCCCAGCCTCTCCTGGGGTGTGGCAGTGGCATGCTCTCCTGCAGAGCCTACTGACATCGTGACTCCCACCATGGTCCCTGCCCACTCGGACTTGGTTTTTCCAAGTCCTGGGCAGGAGTCACAGCAGAAAGCTGTTCTGGGAACTGGTTTCCCTAGGAATTGTCTTCCTAGTTTCAGCTATCCTCAGTCTACACCCCAGGACACCCCTCCCCATGACTTCAAACCCACTGTCGCCACGGGGTGCTACTGGCCTATTCTGAAAGGGCTGGAAAGAAGAGGAATCTGAAGGTTCTCTGACGACACCAAGGATACTGCAGAAGGGGAGAAAGCAGAGCCAAAGGGATGTCAGAAATCAGCAAGGCAAGACCCCAAAAAGGCTCTGGCATAGCAGAATCCACCTCACACCACCACCAGTTCAGATTTGCCACCCAAGACAAGCTTTCTAGAATAATTACAATACATTTCATCTTTTCAAGGCACTTTAAGCCACTGTGGCTCACTACAATCTTATAGGGCAGATATGACCATCTCATTCCAAAAAGTATGTGTACAAAGAAAACAACCCAAGACCTCTGCTGGACAGATTAGGCTTGGGAGCACCCCGATGGCTTCCTGAACTCCCTCAGAGCTGCTCCGAAATCCAGAATACCTCCTCCCATCCATCTCCTTCAAGCAGGGTCAGTCCCCAGCCTCCCCAGCTCCCTCTCCGTTTTCCCACCCGTGGGCATTTTCTGCTCATATATTCCCTTCTTTGAGGACTGAACTAACATAAGGACGCACAAGCTGGAAGCTTACATAATTTACCCACGATCCTTCAGTCTCCGAGCTTACTATATAAAGCATGTACTGTACCAGCTCTTTGTGTGTGTTAACTCTATCATGGCAGCCTTTCAGATGGCTCTGGGTACAATCCTCGTTTTAAGGAAAGGCGAGGACAAAAACATTCATTATATGACCCAAGGCCATGTAGTAAATAAAGGTTCAAATCTCTGGGTTTCTAGAGTTGAACCAGGGGCAGCTTAGCTCCAGAGCCCCTGCGTTCAGCCACAATGACAGTCCCATGTGCAGGCCGCAAACCTAGGTCTCCAGTTCTGAGTCCCACAGCCCATGCTAACCACTGACTTCCCTAGATGGCTGGACCAGGTGAGTATGGTGAAGCATGCGGCAGTGAGAGAACAGAGCTTTCTGTGTAAAGTCGTGCCTGTGGCCTTGGTCTTTGTAGCCATGTCTGAGGTGAGCTCAATGACCAATTCTTAAAATGGCATCCCTCATTTCCAAAGGCAGCTAGCTAATAATAATAATAGATGGTGCTCTCTTTGCTGTTGCTTCACAAATTATAAGAGGCATTATGAGAGAGAGAGAGAGAGAGAGAGAGAGAGAGAGAGAGAGAGAGAGAGAGAGAAAGAGAGAGAGAGGGGGAGAGAGAGAGAGAGAGAGAGAGAGAGAGAGAGAGAGAGACACTAGGGACTTGGGGCATATTTGTTGATCTCTAATAGGAACATCAGGTGGCATTTCAAATCTTGCCTAATGAGTGTTGAGAAAGGTTTGGGGCACAACCCAGCAACTGGGTACCACGGCTGTGGTAGCAAGCATAGGTTTGGTGTGCATCAGAAAGAACTTGCAATCTTCACAGACACTGGGGGTAAAGGCCTAGAAAATCTCTACCCTGGGGACAAAACATCACAAAGAGGAGGTCTTCAGCCTCAGTAGAGCAGAGCAGACCATGGCATCTGAGAAACAAGTTCAAAGTGAGACCCTTTCCTGGATGCAGTTCAGGGTCACCGGCCACTGTGGGTCACACCATAGTCCAGCCCGGATCACCTGAACTCCGCTGTGAGGAGCACCGGATTCAGAGAGTAAGGGGAAGCAGCGCTCACCTCAGTGACAAGAAGTTCTGCCTGCGTGCGAGGAGCTTGGCCATGGAGTAGGCAGAGCCGTCCGTGAGCTTGTTGTTGAAGAGACTGCTGGGTTCAGGGGACGATGGGAACAGATCACATGACCAGCAAGCTAACCAGGGTGTCTTCCTCTCTTCCCAGGAGCCACCCTGCCTCCTCCAGCCAGGCCACACCTGGCCCACCCCATCACCCACTCATAGCTGCCTCAGTGGCCATGCCCAGCCCAACTCACGCGAGCTTCTGCAGCTGCTCACAGTGAAGAGCATACTCGATCAGTGTGCAGAGACCTCGGTCTGAGATATTGTTATCTCGCAAACTGAAAAAGACATCATTGGTTCAGTTAAAAGTGGAGCTGATGGGAGAAACCCCCAAGGAGACACTCATCTCCCAAATGACAGCCTCATCGTGCTTCTGGGAACAGGAAGGACAGAGCATGACCCATGCCCCTCCCTCCCAAATCCCTGGCCAGGGGGGTCCAAGCGGTGGGGACTTTGAGGGCTGACTAAAGAACACTGGGGTCTTTGAGAGGCCACGGCGTTAATTCCAGTGCACATCTTTGCAGGACAGTGACCGTGACGATCACCCCACATAAGGCTGTGGGGTGGAAAGGAGTCAACCTGTGGGAGAAGCAGCCAGAACAGGACATAATCACCTAGCAAGCGGATGGCAATACCAGTTAGGTAGACAGTGGCTCAAACCTTGGAAATATTCCTGGGTTTGTGAGCACTGCTCACCTCCCTTTGCCCATCAAAGCCCCTGCACATAGGCAAGCCTCTCCAGCTCCTTCAGGACCCTGGGTCACAAGGGCATCTGAAAGTTCCCTGCATGGAACTGGCAGCCCAGGAATCTGTGCTAGGTGAAATCAGACACCTGTGTATGTTAACAACCATGCCCATTATTCTTCACCTTCAGGCAAACTTAGGTGGTCCTGCCTGGATGGCTACAAGCCCAGGTGCTAATCCCCCTCGGTGGGATGTCCCGACCTTGATCAGCTGTTCATCAACTGTCCTAGCTTGCTTTCTATGGCTATGATAAAACACCATGAACCAGGAACAACTTAATGGAAGCACTAATTTATTTTGCCTTATGGTTCTAGAAGGATAGGAGTCTATCATGGCAGGCAGGCCCAGCATCGGGTAGGCACGAAGGCCAGAGCATGAGAGCTAATATCGTCAATGGTAAGAACAAAGAGAGAGTGATATCCAAGTGGCAAGAGTCTTTAAACTCTCAAAGGCCACCATCCCTGCCAGCCTAACTTCTCCAAACTTCACTGCTACCTGGGGACCAATTAGAATTGCTAGCTGCAGTTCCCTTCATCTGCAAAAAAGAAAAGACCACCCTCAGTAAACTGTGCCCATATAGCTCCCTGAGCACCATACCTGGCAAGAGCCACCTGGAATCACAAGTACACCCATGTGCCAGGCATTGCTCTATATACGCCCCAACAGTAACACTGTGCTCACCCCAAGCCCACGCAATAGATCATACTGTTATGTCCTCAACAGAGAGAACATGAGGCACAAATAAGTGACCTGACTTTGCTGAGGTTGCACAGTGCTTAGGGTTCCCCCAAGGCTTGTCTCAGGCTCTCAGAGAAATGGTTTTTTTTTTTTTTTTTTTTTTTTTTTTGGTTTTTTGAGACAGGGTTTCTCTATGGTTTTGGAGCCTGTCCTGGAACTAGCTCTTGTAGACCAGCCTGATCTCGAACTCACAGAGATCTGCCTGCCTCTGCCTCCCAAGTGCTGGTTTTAAAGGCGTGCGCCACCACGGCCCGGCGAGAAATGGTTTTTGAGCTGCAGGTCTTATGACCTCTTAGTGAGTCCCACAGACAATTCTGAAGGTCCTGAGCAAGATTTAAGAGCTGAAGTAGAACAAATGAAAGAAAGTAGAGTGAGGGGCTGGAGAGGTGGATCAGCAGTTAAGAGTACTGGCTGCCCTTCCAGAGGACTGGGGTTCAATTCCCAACACCCACACAGCAGCTCACAACTATCTATAACTCTAGTTCCAGGGACCCCAACACTTTCACACAGATATATACACAGGCGAAAGCACCAATGTACATTACACAAAATAAAAATAAATTATTTTTTTAAAAAGCGGAGTCAGTCAGAGCTAATAAGGGAAGTCGTTTCCCCAAGCTCTTGTTTCGGTTCTATGTGCCTGTGCGTTCTCTCTGAGTGAAACAGAAAACCGAAACCATCAGCCTCAAGGCAGAGAGAGCAGAGTCTGCAGAAACCTGCCTAGGAGCACTTTGCATGTAGGGTTTCTTAGAGACGAGGATTTCAGTTGGCATGGAAACCCTTCCAGTGAAGAAGATGCAGACTCACACTGTGGGAGAGAAAGAAGCCTGCCCCTTCTTCCCTTCCACTTTCTTTCCTCCCTCTTTGTGGCTGCGTTACACACACACACACACACACACACACACACAAAATGCCAACCACTTCTCAGTTGTACGTAGGTTAAGAACGGTAGAGCTTGGTCAAGGGCCTTAACTGCTGTGTGCAAATCCTCCTTCTCTTCCTAACGTAAATCCCCAAGGTGATTGACGCATAAAGTGAGAAGGTTCATTTGGACACACACTTCGGAGATGTCAGTCCATTAGATAGCCTTATTGCTTTGGGGCCTGTGTCAAGGCATCGTATCATGACTGGAAGGTGAAGGAGGGAAAGAGCATACATCTCCAGCCAGGGAATAAAGTGTAAAGGAATGAACTGGACTCCTGTAACCCTACGAGGACACACCTCCGATAACCTAGACGTCCCACAATGCCCCACTCCTTAAAGATTACACTTCCCAACACATGGATCCCCCAGAAGCATACATCCATACACGGCAAGAGCTCAAAGTAAAAGAAGCTGACTCCTGCATATTCTCACAGGGTATCTGTGGTGCTTCTGGCATCTGAGGATGCTTGTTACAGTTTGCCAGGCCCCAAGCCTAAGCCTCCCAGATAGGAATTACCATGGCCTGGGAATCTCCTATTCAACAAGTATCTTTTCATGATACAATAGCCTCCCAGACCCATCGGCACGCCACATGAATAACATGATCATTCTTAATCATGGAGAGAGGATCATTTAAACATTCCGGAGATAGGGGCTGAGCCTAGTAGACTGTAACTCTGGTACAGAGAAGTTAGGGGCAAAAAGATATAGATTTGAGATCAGCCTGGATTGGCTGAGGCCTCATTTTAAAAAAAAAATTCAGAGATGACTTGCTCTGAGGATTATCCAGGCCAGTGTTGCTGATCTTCTGAGGTTCATGGTTTAAAAGTATGGTCCCACTGTCAAGGAAGGTACACACTCAGATTTCTACCAGAGCAGCTTCAGCACCCAGGTGTGCAAATTCCCAGTCAAGGAACCATGCTGCTCCCTTCCCGAGGAAATGGCACATTAAGTTCAGGCCATGTCCACTCATTTTCCTGGTCAGAACCATGCTCGTCTCTTAGCTCTTGCTGCTGGGAAGCAGATACCCTAAGATGGCATCAGGCGGCCGCAGCCTCCCTGCTAGGCTCAGCTGGCAGAGACACAATACTAGAAAGGCAAAGGGGCAGAGAGAAGGGGGCGCTTTCTAACCTCATATGCATCCCTTCCTAAAGACCCTCTCCAGGTCTCCTCTCAGCCAGTAAATCCTCCCTTGCCTAGCGCCCTTCCTAATTCCCATCCACAATTCTGCAGTTGCTTCCGTAGACTTTCTTCCTGCTTCCCAACTTAAGGGCAACATCTGTTTCCTCAAGACCCAGATGGAACTATTCATATTTCTAGCATATAGTTATTGTACACACTAGAGCAGTAATATTAACTCCATATGCTATACATGTGTTCTAAACATGCAGCCATGGTCCCCGTATAAGGGTTAGTCAAGTCCCCACAGCCTCACACCGGTGTCTGTATATTGTGACTTTGTCTCAGGGCAGATAAGCCATCCTAATACACAGGGAAATCTTGCCTTTTGCTCGGTTCAACTAAGGTTATCTACGAGGAGAACCAACGCCCCGGGAGGCTGTTTCTAGATCTTAACTGTAATGTACAACTTCCTCTTTCTGATAGGCTCTTAAAAAAAAATAGCAGAAGGCCCCTCTCACGACAAAGGACAAAAGAGCTGGGAGCTGCAGCCCACACTGGTTGGCAGGCCTGGGCGGACTCTCTGCCTTTGTCTGACCCCAGGCCAAGAGCAAAGACGTTCAGCCATGGAACAGAAAGCAACACGGGTAATGGAAAGTCCTCCACCCGCTTTCTCTCAAGACCTGAAATTCCCATCTTGGTGAGATTTTAAAGACTCTAATGGGGTTCAAATCCTTTCTGCTTTGAAGTGGTCCCCAACAAAGACATAAAACTTTCCATGGGCCCTCAAGACTTTCCCAGTGCATTAGAAGTGCACCCACAGGCACGGACTAGGAAATTTGGAACCAGAAAGACTTGACTTGTGAAAGCCATACTTGTTCTCTCTATGATTTTCCTAGTCAGAACCATGTTCCTCTCTTAGCTCTTGATGCTGGGAAGCAGATACCCTAAGATGGCATCAGGCGGCCTCAGCCTCCCTGGTAGGCTCAGCTGGCAGAGACACAATGCTAGAAAGGCAAAGGGGCAGAGAGAAGGCGGGGGGGGGGGGAGCTTGACTTGGATGAGTTACTTGACTTCTGTGACCCTCAAGTAAAGGGTCATGGGGGTGCTAATAGCCCGGCGGAGCCCAGCGCAGTTGTGGGAATAGACGAGGTGATTTCTGGAAAGTGTGGCACAGTGTTTAGTACAAAACTTCGAGTATGGCTGTGATGGGCAGTCTTGATTGTCAACTTGACACACGTGGGAAAGGGAACCACTGAGGAACCGCCTCCATCAGATGGGCCTGGGGGCATGTCTACGGGTCATTTTCTTGATGGCTCGTTGACGTAGGTGGACCCAGCCCACTGTGGGTGATGCCGTTTCTAGGCAGGTGGACCTGGGGTGTATAAAGAAGCTAGTCGAGCAAGCCAGAAGAAGCAAGTCAATAAGCTGCATTCCTCCATAGTTGCTTCTTCACCCACCTGCCCTGGCTCCAGAGATGATGAAATAAACCCTTTCCTCCTTGAGTTGCTTTCGGTTAGAATATCAGACCACAGCAACAGAAAGCAAGCTAGGGCAGCGGCTGTCATTGTCTGTTCTGAAACTAAGGTCCGGAAGAGGAAAGGGTCTGGCTGATGTACGGAGGGTGGCAGACCTGGATTTCAACACTGTGTTAGGCTTCTACATCTTAACTTGACAGTAGCATTTGCCACGGGTTCAACTAAGGGCAGGTTAGGTAACTAAGTCGCCATCTTTACTGAGGTATTCCTTGCCTAGTCTTGCGGTTTACTTACGTTTCTGTCTCTAAATTCCTCTTACTGACTCTGTTACATGTGTGTCTTTGCAGTGCCATGCTTTTGGTAGGGCCCGCCAAAGCATCCACTTCACCCAGCTCCTATTTAATATGTGTGTGTGTGTGTGTGTGTGTGTGTGCATGTGGCTTTAGAGTTAACTTTATGTATGAACATAAAGTTAGCTTTAACTCCGTGTGTATGTGTATAAAACTTAAATTCAACTATGTCTATCTGCACATGTACTTACTGTGAAAAGATGTTTTCGAAGCTAGCCTACAGCCTTTCCTGTGAGCCGTTCTCCACTATTGTCAGTTCTACCGCTAAGTTTTTATTGCAAACAGTTTTCTCTTCTTCGTCTCTCACCAGTATAAGTCTCACCTGTTACGTTAGAGACCAGTACCATCAAGCTTGGACTCAGCTCTCCAGGCAAATCCTACACGGTAGTCAGAACTTATCTATACCCCACAAACAGCCCTCAAGTGCTCAGAGATCTAGGGAAAATGGCATTTAAATATTTAATTATTAAAAGGCTTTCCATAACAAAGAGACAGGTTGGCTCCTAGCAGCAGCACTCTGTTTCCTCCAAAGAAGACAGAAGACAAATGGGCACAGAACAACGTCCATCTGCAATTTGCATCAAGCGCTGACCACTGGGAAAAACTACCTTTCAACTAAACTCCTGAAGATCTCCAGACAGTGGATAAAGGAAAATTAGAATCGACGCTGCTCAGTGCAAGGTAGGTTTGTCTTCCTATGGATTCCTTAATCCACGGAATCTTCTAAAACCTGGCAGGCCCTGAGCTAAACAGCAGAAGGCAAACACAGTCTTCATGTCCCTGCCCTCAATGATCATGGAAGACACTGAGGAATGGCTGTAGGCCAATCGAGTAAGTTATCTGTCATTTTTTTAATCAATAACTCAAGTATTTTATCCTTCTCAAAGATCTCTGATGCAATTTGACAGCTGAGAAGTTTCGTCAGTTTAAAAGGACAACCTCACCAGACAAATTTCAGTACAACTTCTTAACATGTTCTAAATAAAAGGTGCTTTAAGATACACAAATGCAGGTTATTAAGGAGTGAGGACAAATGAAAGTTATCAAATTTCTCTCTCAAGCTGCCTTTTATAGCCTTAATCTATTAATCTAACTCTGGCAGAGTACTACTCTAAAGATATTTTTCATCGTGCAAAAACATCTGTCACAGTCATTCTGACATAAATATGCTGCTGTTTAAACAATGCATGGGTCTAAAATTTATGTTTTACAAACTCAAAAAATTCTTGCGAGTTCCAGGGAGACAAATCGAAGGATTCGCCTTAAACAGGTCAGATACACCTCTCTCAAATCCTGAAATTTTTTTCTTCCTAAACCTAACCTTATCCTCTGCTCTGCCAACACCTTGCCAGGTCCAAGAGACACTGGACAGTTTCACACCATAAATCCTGGACAGGAGTGATGCAACCAGCTACCCCAGGATATAACCAGCACCCAGCTTTCTCAGCCGCCCCCCAAGTAAAATTCAGTGCCCACAAATAAGCAGGAAGCTGTCTTGAGAACCCGCTGTCCCATTTCCCTCAACCTGCCATGCATCCCTAACTCCCAGCCTTTTTATTGTAAGAGAAAGGCAGGAATGTTGTAATTTGCTGGCAGGGCCTGTCACCTGGGCACCCTGTCCCTTTCAGAGACAAGCCCCACCCACTCCCAATCTCCCCCTTCCCACCTCCTCTCCAGTGGGTTCTCTCTCTGTCCCCTCTTCTAGAGAAGAGGTTTCTGCATCTCTCTCTTCTCCCTTTTTCCTCTTCTCCCCTTCCCCTCTCCCTCCATAACCCACTAAATAAACTCTATACCCAAGCTCTCTCTGTATGGCGTATCTGTCTCTCACCCACCGAGGTCGGTCTCCTGGTCTCCTATCTGCAATGGGATGGGACCCACCTTGGCCTTGGGTCACCCAGTTTTATAAAATGATAACACTTGTCACACTCACTACAGCGCTGTGCAAACACCAAGGCAGGGCAGCAGCTGCTCCACGCCAACATCTCCAACAGAGTTGTGGTCCAGCTGCAGGGCCACAGGCTGCTGGAGGTGCCGCAGCACAAAGGCCAGAGCAGCACACTCTGCAGGGCCCACTCTGCAAAATGTTAACTTCAGGTGCCCAATGTCCAAGCGACGCACAGCCTCCTGTGCCAACTGCTCCTCCTGCATCTCGTACAAGCACCGGATAAGCCAAATGAAGCCAGGCATGGCATGCATGCTTTTGGCCTCACCGGGCACAGCAGGTGGGATGTTGTGGAAGTGTTCCCGAAGGCTTTGGGCCAGACATGAGCGGGCACATGCGTGGCGCTGGAGTAGCACCCTCTTAGGGATCTGGCATGTGACCAGCAGGTCCCGATGCTCCTTGGACAACAGGCCCGCTAGGAAGGCTGCTGTGATCTGCAAGTTGTGTGGCTCAGCTTTCTGTAGGAGAGCCACTTCGCTGCCCTTCTTGACTCTGGAGCCCTGGATACACAGAGTGGGCAGCAGCCTAACCAGCAGTGAGCTGCCCAGCCGGCCACAGCCGAAGAGGTGCCTGAGGGAGGCTGCTGCTGTGTCCGCACTGACTGCCAGGTAGAACGCGGCGAAAAAGCACTGGAAGGTAATGTGCAGGAATTCCAGGGGTGCCTTGCTCCCAGGCAAAACGCTTTGGGCGCGTACCAGGAAGCCAAGAGCAATGTCTTCAGAGTCAACCTGTGCTGCCTGGAGCTGCTGGACTGAGAACACATAGCAGCTCAGGGCCAGGCCCCGGAGAGCCAGGTGGCCGAGGTGCAGCAGGGTGGAGAGCCGGCTTTGAAGGAGCCGAGGACCCAGACCGAGGGGGTAGGAATCTGGGGGGGAGGCGTGCAGCAGGAAATGCTGTAGGATCAGGAGGTACATGTCTGTGCTGGTCGTTGGGAACTCCCCATTCTGCAGCAACAGTTCCTGGTGGCATCTGGACACCATCCATGAGAAGACAGGGAGGTGGCACAAACCGTGCAGGGCTGATGTGGCTTGGAGCAGGCGGATGAGGCGGTCTGCCACTCCGGGTTCCCGGTGGTGCTTCCTCAGGTATAGTTCGATGCCTTCTTCGGAGAAGCCCTTGAGGTGGCATTCGGTCCGGACGAACTTCCTGAGGAGCGCTGACACGGCGTCTGGACGGCTGGTCAGCACCTTGCAGGCGTTCTTCAACAGGTTCCCCTGAAGGAGGTTGAAGAGCAGGGTCTGGACTGAGGTGGGGTCAGTTGGGGAGCAGTGACGCTCCCGGTCGGTGAACCGGAACTTGAACTCATCCAAACCGTCGAAGGTCAACAGGACACGGTCAGGATGGTCAAGGAGGAACTGGAAGACATCCTGCTGGGCAACATCGGGCCAACAGCAGTGCTCAAAGAGCAGCGTCCTTAGAGACAGCGGTTTGGCCATGCATTGCAGCTGCCGGCAGCTGAACGGGAAAACGAAGAGAAACTGCTGGAAGTTCTGCCCTGTTGCCCACAACAAGTGCAGCCGCTGCAAGAGAGTGCTCTTGCCGCTGCCTGCTTCACCTACCACCAGTATGGTGTCTGCATCCTTGTTCAGATGGTCATGGGTACCAAAGAGTTCCTCCAGGCCCAGGATGGCAGGACTCTTCTGCAGGGCCCCAGCCGTGCCCACCTCTGTCCGCAGCTCCAAGATGTTCTCTGTGTATATATCCTCCAGGCAAAGATTCTCCGACCCGTCGTAAGTACTGAGGAAGCGAGACTGAGCTGACACCATGGTCCTCAGCTTTGAGATGAACCTCTGGCACTCAGCAGCTGGGGTACACAATAGGAAAATGAGGCTGGGATCATGGTCATAACGGGACCTACTCAGAGAGTCACCTACGGGGGGAGGGGGTGTGATACATGGCTCAGAGAGCTAGTGGGCAACTATCCTGCCTTGGCCACTTATAAGCTGTGGGATTTGGGGGCGGCCACAGAAGCTTCCTAAGCCTGGCTCTTCCCGGCAAAGCAGGAAAATGTCAGACATGGACAAACATGGATGATGCATGCCACCTGGTAAGTATAGCATCCAACACAAGACATTGGCCACTGTCATACTAAATATGCACACCTGAACATGCCAGGGAAGGTATGACTTGCAGGATCCGCATCCTGTTGGTCTGTCCCTGTTGTGTGACCTGAGCTACCATTCAGTCTCCGCTGCCAGTTTCTGAAGGAAAATAGGGGATAGGGCTTAGGTGTCCAACTTACGAGGTCTGACACCTGGGCCCACCACCTGCTTGGCAAGCTACTTGGCCTTGCTAGATCCAGTTTTTTTCTTACTGTGAAATGTCCCCACCAGCTTATGTGTTTGCATGTTTGGTCCCCAGCTGTCAGTACTGTTTTGGTAGGTGTGGAACACTTAGGACACAGGGCTAGCCAGCTGACACAGTCCCTTGGGGGGTGGGGCTCAAAGGTTACAGCCCGGCCCACTTCCACCTGAGCTCTCTGCCTCCTGTCTGTGGCTGTAATGGAATCCGCCTCTCCTGTTACCACTCCTTGGGCCAAGCTGCACCCGCCACCAGTCCTCCTGGCCACAACAGACAGTCCTAAAGCGATGAGTTAATTCAGTCAGGTATTCCATACCACGGCAAGAAAAGTGGCCACAGGCAGTGTCGGGATCCGATTCCTGAAACCCACGCCTCTGTTACCTTATATGACAAATGGACTGGCCGGAAGCTGACTCTGAGAACTCAGGGTCACTGGCGCCTGTGCCAAGTCATCAACAAGATCTATCCCTCCTTCTGCCCCTCTGTACCCAGGGCCCTACTTCCTCCCGAGAGCGTAGTTCCTCTTTCAGGAAATAGGGAAGAGCTGATCAGAGGCCCAGACTGGCAGGACGTCATAGGACGTCAGCATCTTCACCCACTATGGCCTCAATGGCCCCAGGAGAGCACCAGCTCATTTATCCTTAGCTCAGAAGCAAGCAGATTCTTGTTGGAGCGCTCTTAGCCCATAGAAGTACCTGCAGAGCCACACAGGCGCCCCATGCTGATATCCCTTCTCTCTATTTTCTTCTTTGATACGGGCCTCGCTATGGAGCCCAGACTAGCCTCAAACTAGCAATCTTTCTGCCTAAGCCTCCCTGGGATCTGGGATTAGAGGTTGGGCCTCCACACCCAGTATTCAAAGCCTCTTGTTCCCCAAGGTGAGGATCCTTGTAGCTCTTTCTACTCTTCGGCTATATCAGGAGCACTGCCCAGATACCAAAAGATACACAGCCTCCTTTCCAATTTCCTGACTGACAACGCCGGTCTCTAGCGTCTAAAAGCTTAAAGCAAACCTAGGTCTGGCAAAGATGGCCCAATGTGGGGCAAAAGCACCTGTCCCCAAGCCTGACGACCTGAGTTTGATCCCCAAAACCCACTGAGTGGAGGGAGACAGCCAAGCCCAGCAGGTTGTCTTCTGACCTCCACCTGCATGCCATGGGGCATTCACATACATGTGTATACACACACACACACACACACACAGAGTGTGAGAGAGAGAGAGAGAGAGAGAGAGAGAGAGAGAGAGAAATAGAAATGAGTAGATAAATAAATGCGAAGTAAAAATAAAGTAAGTTAAAGAATGTCTCTTGTTTTCATTTTAAAGAAAATAAACACAATTTTTACTTTTTTTTTTTAAGACAGGGTAGGGTCTCATAGCTTCTAACTTGTTTCCATAATGGAAGATGACCTTGAACTCCTGATCTTTCCCTCTACACACACACACACACACACACACACACACACACACACGCAACCTTGAACTCCTGATCTTTCTGCCTCTACACACAGGTGTCTGCAACCATGTCCACCTGCTCAACTGTCATCTTTAGAAGCATCTCATATCAGGGAACCGTATGATGCCTCTATGGCCACTACACTTGATAACATTGTCAGCAATTGCTCGCGAAGGGCCATACTGGCTCCCATACAGCGATGCCCACCTCCTGCTCCTGTACAAAGTAGTCTATACCTGAGTACCAAGCACAGGCCTCCGGCCATCCTGCCCACAGCTTTCTCCTGCCCAGAGGGCAAGGCCAGAAGGCTGAGCCCATCGGTTAGCTCCAGGCACATAGTTCATGGACTTTCAGCCCACATGAGCTTTCTTCTCAGTTGCATGGGAACAAGACTGGGCGACTACGGGGCTTGGATCCTCTCTGAAACTCATGCTTTCTTCTCCCAAGGAGGGAAGGTAGGGACACTACAGTCAGCCCCACTTCCTGTTCCCTGCCACTCAAGTCTCACTTTTCCCATCTGGAGACTGGGACATAGCAACATTCACGTCTCAGGACTGTGGGTAGATGGTAGAGAATGCCCCATAGATGCGTGTCTCGGCCGTGCCACCCAGGCCTCTCGCACTACTCAGCTGCTGAGCATAGACATGGGTGCGACTATATTCCCTAAACTTTCCTGTGACGTGTTCCAGATCATGAGAAACTACGTTTTGTGGATCAAGAGATCCCAGGCCTATCTCTGCCTGATGTGGAATGCAGTTTAGACAGCAAGGTATACCCACAGCTAGCCCTCCACAAGCCATGGCTGCAGTGAGCACGGTAGTTCAGGGAGTAATGAAAGGGGGGGGTCACTGTGCTGTCCCGCTTTCCCTCTCCCCTGCTGCCCAGGGACTCAGGTAACCCCTAGGCTTCAAATGGAGGAGCTGAGCCTGAGGGAATAACGCACCAATGCATGGGCGTTCACTGACGTGTGCTTTGCTCTTTAACCAGGAATCTCAGCTGACTTCCTTTTTCTTTTCTGTTACCCTAAAGGGACAAATACTTACCTTCGGAAGTCAGGGGCAGCGAAGGTAATTTCTTGATGTGCTGCAGAAGGAAGGCAGCCAGTCCATTTGCCTTCACTGTAGCAAGATCAAGCAGCCTTCTTGCCTACAGACCAAGAAAAGAAAAGGCCATTATCACTTTTTTCAAGAATACTGATGGAGGGGGGAGGAGGCGTGTGGGAAGGTTTCTATTAAAAGTTAGACATCAGAAGACCTCCAAATGCTCCTAAATCCAAAACCTTTTGAGTGCCAACATGATGTCACAAATGGAAAATTGAAGCGTTGTGGGAAAGGGCCTTCAGGCCACATCCCTATGAAATATAAATACCTTCTGTGCTTAGACATGGGTCAAACTGCCAACGTATTCATTGTTTATGGAAATATTCTAAAATCCCAAAAATATCCGAAACATTTCTGGTATCAAGCATTTAAGACAAAAGAAACTTCACCAGTAATACAATTTTATACAAGGTCCTCTTCTATCATAATGAGAGCCCACAAGAACAATTGCAGCACAGCCTGCATTCAGCAGACAAAGATATGTAGTCATGGTTGGAGAAACATGCACACAGGGAGCCTGGCTCCTTCCCAAAACCCACTGAAATAATAAGTAGCTAAAAACAAAATAAAACAAGACCAAATAAATAAATACATAAGCCCACCAACCTACAAAATCAGAAAATGACTCTGGACGCTATAGAGCACTTGGAAGGCAGAGCCTCACCAAGTCCTGGGGCCTGAATGTTTGAGCTCTCTCTCTGCACAGAACCCACTCCTCCAACCTCAGCTGCCCCTGAGTTTGGGGCCTGCACACCCAACTGCCCATTTGTCTCCTCCACTTACTTGTGTCATAATTGCACACTTACACTGGCACACACACTAGGCACGTATGTCCGGACCACAGCCTTCCCCATCCCTGCTCAAGTCTCCGCCATCCTCCTGGCTTTCCAGCCCAATGTTTGAAGTCGCCTTGAAGGCCCTTCTCTGACTTCCATCAGCACATCCTGCAACCTCCACCTTCGAAGGACCGGAATCAGGTCGTCCAACAGAAACAGGGCCCGTGGCATACCAGGAAGTTATGTGTGTGCAACGGAGCCTTCAGACACCCACATTCTTCAGTGACAGTAGGCGCACTCAAGCTTAGCCACAGTTCATACTTAACCACAACATCCAAGATATTGCCATTTCAACATATCATCAATGTGAAAAAAAAATAGTTAAGTGTGTTGCTTTTCTTTTCTGCTACATCCTCCACAGCTGCAACATTAGACTCATGGTGTGGCCCAGCTGTGTGGCAGTGCTCAGCAGCCACCCAGAAGCTGATGTCCCCAAGCTACTGAGCCCTGCACACGTGGCCCTACTGCTGTCCGGCTCTGAGACATGCTGTGGCTCACCTGAAAACCTGCATAGCTGCCTATGACTGCTCTGCCCCTGCCTGCAGCCCATCCCCAGCGCCACAGCCAGGGTTCAAACGACCACGTGCAAAATGAATGCCAAGGTTCCCAGGCCTCTACAAACAGACCTTTACCCCAGATAGAAGGCTTTCTATTTGAGGAACTCAGTAAACTCAGGAGGAAAGGTCTATGGATAGAAACTGCCATTTCCTGACCGCCTATTGTAGAAGTCACAGCAGGGAGGTTTCACCTGCTTGCTCGGTGACTTTCAAAAATCTGTTATTTTAATAAGAAGACAGACAGTCAAGGTTTGCCCATACCCAGAGAAAGTGTCAAATATGGGAGGTCAGAGCCACATTAGTGAGGAAGGGAAAACAGCTCGAAGGTTCAAAGGTTTATGCAGGGAATGAACAATGTCACACAGCGGTAGAGCAATTGCTTAGCCTGTGCAAAGCTCTGGGTCCCATCCCTAACACAGAAATGTGTGTAGCATGAATAAAAACAATCCCACCAACCATACAAACAAACAAAAGACCCAACTATTAATATCATTATGTCTGTATAAAAGATTACATCCCTAAAACAAGAGCAAGACACTGTAATAAGGGAACAGTAAAAAGAGCCCCCCACACTGCAAATGAGAAGATGGGAACTCGAGAGTCTGCAGTTGAAAGTGCCATGCAGAAAACAGCACAGAGCTGGCTGTGATGGCTCGTGCCTGTAATCCCAGTACTTGGGCCGCGAAAGAATGAGGATTGCCCCAAATTTGAGGCCAACCTGTGCTATGTAAGAGTTCCAGGCCAGCCTGGGCTATAGTGTAAGATCCTTTCTCAAAAATAACAGGAAAAAAAAAAAAACCACAGCAATGAAAAGCAGAAGAAAACTGGAGGATTCATCTAGAAATTCCAGCATTCAAGCAGCTGCAGTTGCATAAAAAGAGAAGAAAAGCTCAGGTAAGGTGTCCCCATCATGATCTCCACCTCTTTGCTCGTATTCTCACTCCTCCCACTCTTTGGGAGCTCAGCCCAGTGCTCCACTGCAGGTCTCTGCCTCTGTTTCCATCAGCTGCTGGAAGAAGGTTCTATGGTGATATTTAGGATATTCATCAATCTGACTACAGGGCAAGGCCAGTTCTGACACCCTCTCCTCTATCGCTTAGGGTCTTAGCTGGAGCCACCCTTGTGAATTTCTGGAAATTTCTCTAGTTCCAGGTTTCTTGCTACACCCATAATGGCTCCCTCAATCAAAATATCTCTTTCCTTGCTCTCACATCTCTGTCCTTCTTCCATCTCTACTATCCCGTTCCCTCAAGTTCTCCTTGCCCTTCCCCTTCTCCTCTCTTTTCCCCTCTGCCCTCTCTTCTCCCTCGACCCCCATGTTTCCAATTTTGTCAGGCGATCTTGTCTATTTCCCCCTTCCAGGTGGATCTATGTATGTTTTTCTTAGGGTTCACCTTGTTACTTAGCTTCTCTAGGATCATGAACTACAGGTTCATTATCCTTTGCTTTACAGCTAGTATCCACTTATGAGAGAGTACATACCATGTTCATCTTTCTAGGTCTAGGTTACCTCACTCAGAATGGTTTTTTTCTAGTTCCATTCATTTGTATGCAAATTTCAAGGTGTCACTTTTTTTTTTTTTTACCACTGAGTGGTACTCTAATGTGTAAATGTGTCACATTTTCTTCATCCATTCTTCGGTTGAAAGGCATCTAGGTTGTTTCCAGGTTCTGGCTATTACAAATAATGCTTCTATGAACATAGTTGAACAAATGTTCTTGTAGTATGATTTAGCTGCTCTTGGGTATATGCCCAAGAGTGTTATTGCTAGGTCCTAAGGCAGGTTGATTCCTAATTTTCTGAAAAACCACCATACTGGTTTCCAAAGTGCTTGTACAAGTTTGCATTCCACCAGCAATAGATGAGTGTTCCCTTTATTCCACATCTTCTCCAGCATAAGCTATCACTGGTGTTTTTTTTTTAATCTAACTGGTGTAAGATGGTATCTCAGAGTTGTTTTGATTTGCATTTCCCTGATGGCTAAGGATGTTGAACATTTTCTTAAGTGTCTTTTGGCCATTTGAGATTCTTCTGTTGAGAACTCCCTGTTTAGTTCTGTACCCCATTTTTAATTGGGTTGTTTGGAATTTTGATATCAAATTTCTTGAATTCTTTATGTGTTTTGTAGATCAGTCCTCTGTCTAATGTGGGGTTGGTGAAGACCTGTTCCCATTCAGTAAGCTGCCTTTTTGTCTCATTGACTGTGTCTTTTGTTTTACAGCTTCTAAATTTCCGAAGGTCCCATGTATTTATTGTTGCTCTCAGTGTCTGTGCTACCGACATATATATATTTAGGAAGTTACATATATTTAGGAAGTGGTCTGCTGTGCTCATGCATTAAAGGCTACTTTCCACTTTCTATTCCATCAGGTTCAGTGTGGGTGGATTTATATTGAGGTCTTTGATCCATTTGGACTTGAGTTTTGTGCATGGGGATAGATATGGATCTATTTTCATTTTTCTATATATTGACATCCAGTTATGCCAGCACCATTTGTTAAAGATGCTTTCTTTTTTCCATTGTATAATTTTAGCTTCTTTGTCAAAATTGGGTTCATAGGTGTGTGGATTAATATAGAGGTCTTTGAATCAATTCCATTCTGTTTTTATGCCAATACCAAGCTGTTTTCATTACTGTAGCTCTAAAATAGACCTTGATGTCAGGGATGGTGATGCCTCCGAGCTCACCAACTCCAGCCGGACTGGGAAGGAACAGCATAGGAACAAACTAGTCCCTCTGGATGTGGCTGACAGTTGCATGGCTGGGCAGACTGCAGGGCCACTGGCAGCGGCACCAGGATTCATCTCTTCTTCTCGTACTGGCTTTTTGGGGACTAGTTTAAGAAAGAGAAAATGGTCTCTGAAGTTTTCATGACAGCACTAAACAGGGAAGATAGTGAAGGAATGCCATCAAAATTCCAAAGGAAAGCGATGGCCAGAATGTTTGTTTGCTTGCGTGCTGGGGATTACCTGGGGTGCCACACGGTAACTTTCTTCTACTCAGGCGTAGCTCCCGAGCTCTTTTAACTCTGAGACAGGGTCTCACCAAATTGACCAGCCCATCCTTAAACCGGCCCACTCTGCAGTGCACACAGTCCTTACAGAGGCTCCTCTCCTGCCAGCCTCCCAAGTCGCTGGGACTACAGAGGTGCCACTAGGGACTTCATCCCTAGTCGTGCCGTCAATCAACTATGAGGGAAGCTCTAGACACTCGGAAAGTTCTATTTCTAAACAGTCTGCTAGAAAAAAATAGACTAGGGGATATATCGTCTACCAAAATGGAGGAAACCAGGCGATGGCAGCTGAGGACAATGGTGTCATCAACAGACGTGCCAACTTGTTCCTGGAAGTCAGAACGGGCTTTAATGAGCTCAGAGCAGACTGGGCAGCACAGCCCACTTCCTCGGACCACATTCCCCGGATCCTTCCCACATGCCTCCTACCTCCTCTACCAGATACTCCAGCTTGAAGGAGCTCAGGATTAACGTACTCACCAATGACCTTGTCACTGACCTACTAGAGGGTCCCTAGTAGACTACCAAGGAAGCAGGGGCCAGGCTGCATACAAAGACCCTGGTAAGTTACTCTGACTTGGGAGCCTTCATCTAAGAAGAAAAGGCAATGTTGCTGTTTCCTGACATCATATGTGTAGCTTGCCACTTTGTTTTTTAAAATAAAACATACAGTTTGGAAATTTCTAACAAAAGACACAGAAACTGAAGAAGAAGAAAAAAAAAGCAAAGGAACAATTAACAGACAAATCAGATCTCTGATTGCCTCTACTGGTTGCACCTGAAGGGCAAGGTCCCAAAAGCATGCAGCTTCTTCATCTGGAGGTGAACATATGAAACGTACTATTTTGTAGGTATGGCACATTTCCCAATTTGCAACTGTGGAAGTAGGTACTGTGACAGGAGCAAGCAAGTTATACCTCAGTCTGTCACCTCAGCCCCGTCGGCTTTAGCATCTGTATGAGTCACGCAGACAGCTGGTATCACAGTTGGCATTGCCAGCCTGAGGTTCCCCAACAACTGTTATCCCCAGCTGAGCAAAACTCCAGAACGCTTTCACATCTTCCGACACAAAGGGAAGTGTGCACTCCCTGGAAAGAGGCAGGCCTGGGCTCCATTTCTAGTTAGCCCTTCGCGAACGGGCAACTTGTTCTTCGTTCTCAACAAACACACCCTCCGTTGCCGGTGGACCAGGGCTTAAGTGGACCGCTAGAAAGAAGGCTGGTCCTGTGCCTGGTGCACTCTCTCTCTGCACCTGCTCGGGGAAACAGGGCATTCTGCTTTATTCCACAACGCATTTTCTGTTCTCAACCTTCAACCAATGACAGCCACCTCTCTAAAGAAATGAAGGGGTTAATGCTGGACACATGTTAGCTGGAAATACCGTCAGAAATTGCGCCACGGAGGAAAAGAAAGCCAGAGATTCCAGAATGCCAGCACTGAAGGAAACTAATCATTTAACTTCAGACTGTGGGACCCTCTTTGCCGCCTCCAAATCCTCAGATCTGCTATTCACTGTTCTTTCCACTGTCACATCCCTCAGCCAACTCCCTCGTCCTCGGTGTTGGCTTTTGGGGTCCACTTAGTCATTCCTTCCTTCCTTTCTTTTGACACAGGATCTAACCATTAGCTGGCCTGAAACTCACTGAGGGCTGGAATCCATGGTGGCTGGCCCCACTTACCTTTTTTCTTGGGATGGAGTCTTTGCTCACTGAAATCCTGCCTTTCTCCCGTTTAGTAGGTTAAAGGTCCCTCTGTCCTGCTGCATCCCATGGATTTAGGTAAGACCATGCGCTCCTTTCTGTTTCTCTCTGGGTATCTATAGGCATCCACGGATCGCTTCTTTGGCCTGGAAGTTTTCCCATTTTCTTTTCTTGCATAGTCTCCATGCTTTTGGTATTCCTGCTCCCATCTCCTCTGGGGCCTAAGATCCGGTGGTATTCTTTAAACCCTTCAGAGACTCTCTCCCTGGTTACACCACTGAGCACTAGGTCAAATCTGGTAACTTCTACATGAACTGATTCTGTCCCCACAACCCGTCACAGGAGGCACCAAGGAAGGACAAGAAATAGGTGCTTTTGAATGCCAATGAAAGGCACACTGGGGCATGCCTTCAGGCCCTGTGCGCAGTAGTGAGAAGGCCCAGGCCATGTGTGTTTTGTGAAGATTTAGCCACCCTGAGCAGCTTGAAAGCGACACCGGAAACAGAGACACTTGCTTCATCCACCTCAGCCTTCGCTTAGCCAAACTCACCTGAAGTCCAGCTCGCCCGTCCTCGCACTGAAATGTAGTCCTAATAACTTAACAAGTACTGACCAAACACCTATCACATGCAAAGCTCTCAGCCCGGCCAGCTCTAATACAGCCAGGCATGCGGTAAGCCTCATAGATTCCAGCTGAATGAATGGGTCAAGGCCAGAGTCCACCCCTGACTTCTCCTTCACTACTGCAGACTTCTCGACACTGTAGAGTATTTCTATTTTCATGCTTCCCAGGCAGCCTGAAGACCACGATTTATAGGATAATAGACGCTTCAGAAATACTCAATGATACTTTGCTGCCCTTGTGGTTTCTGTTGAATCATTGCATTTCGGGGGCAGTTATCTCCAGTTCTAACGCAATTTCATATCTAAAACCCTAGGTGCGCCTTTAAACGATATTGGCACACAGAGACCTATACTATTAAATTCAGATTTAGCATAATGCAGAATTATTCTCCATTGAGCTGTTGCTTTGAAGCAGATAGCAAATAAAAGTCTGCAAGTACAGAGAGCCACTCCGCAGAAATGACAGCAGCCAGGGACTATGTTAATGGGCTTCCCAGACACATCTCTAATTGATGCATGGGTTAACTCAGTGAGTTTGCCCCGAATCCCTACACATCCCTGAGTTAAGAGTATCCTGCGGATGAGGAGACGGAAATGGGATAAATGAAGGGTAGAGGCTAAGGCTGGGGCGGAGTGAAAGGCCCCAGCACTGCAAACAAGAAGAAGAGAAAGGAAAAAAGGGGGAGGAGTAGCTGGAGAGCTTCTATATGGAACCATCCAGTCACACAGTGATGCTCTGGAACTTGCATCATTCTGGCTGCTGAGTCCAAGCCCTGCACTGCCATGCCACAGCTGCCCCCACCAAAACTGACATGCTGGCACAACCAAGAGCGACTTTGACCTGCCTGGCCACCTCTGCATGGCAAATCCCACCAACCGTGCTATCTTGTGGGCTTGAATGCACAAGAGCAACAGTCTTGGTGACTGAGCAGCATGCTCCTGCGGGTCCTGCTGGCACAGGCCACGGCTTACCCTCTGCGATGACGTGAAGATTGGCAGCCTGATCTCGTCACATTCGTACTGACTCAGGAATCCCTTCTCCCTTGCCAGCTCCAGCACGGCTTCTACATGGTTGTAGAGTTCCCTGACAATGGCTGGCCGGTGACTCTGCAGGTCTCTGGTGGGATGAAGGGAGTGAGTGTCCCAGCTGTCATGTAGTTCAAGGGTATGACTGTTGGCCTGGGCCTCCTGGATAGCTTCAAGAAGCTTCTGACAGCCCCAATCACCCTTGTTCCATACTGTGTCCAGTAGGCGCCTGGCAGAATGGGAGAGAGGTTGGCCAGGGAGATGGAGGCCCTCATAGTCCTCCCAGGACAGCACATCCCAGGACAGCAACCAGTCCAAGATGCTCTCAAAGCCCTCCAAGGACCCCGAGACCAACAGTGCCACCAGCTGGCTCCTCCGTGCCTGGAAGTCTTCCTGTGAGCACATGTCACAGCCTGTAAGAGAGCAGGGAAGGTCAGAGGTCAGGAGTCAGGCTGGGGTGCTCAGAGGTTAGGAAACGGTTTCTTGAGAAGTCAAGTTGTAGAGGTCAGAGGTCAGGGAATACTTCTCTAGAAGCCAGGCTATTAGGCAGCAACCTACCTCAAGTCCAAGTGGGCTACAGGTGTACTTGGACATTCTCCAGTCTTAAGTTCCCCCAAGGTGAGGCCCCAGGATATCAAGAAACTAGCTGCAGGTCCCATGAGTTTAAAGCAGCCAGACATGGGAGCCCTTGGTTACCATAACCATGCTTGCTCTCTCCACCTTAGCAAGTTTCACAAAGCAGAGATGGCAGGAGAAGTAGCCCCCTGCGGATCAGCTCCCTTCTACGCAGGCCACACTCAGTCCTACAGCTTTGGAACCACTGGATCAGTCAAGTACATCCTAAGGGCCTTAACGAAATATTTCATTTCCCACTCTCAGCTTCTAGAAAGCGGGGGCTGTGGCCAACCCCATCTACAGAGAGGGAAACTGAGGCACACAGGCAAGGGATTTTGTGTAGTATTTGTCATAGCTGGGAAAGACAGGGCTGGGACGGGAACCCAAGCAGTGGGTCTCTTGCTGGTGAAAACCTTTTTCTCTTACCTTTGGTATCCCTACAGGTCCCCAGCCCTGCCGACTGCACATAACCCATTACAGCTCCATGGGCAGAGCTGGGGTTGGCTGCAAAGATGCCGAGTCAGGTGCAACAGGGTGTCTGGTGAAATGGGGTATCTTGAAGCCTACTGGTATGCTACCCCGACAACAATACACACACATGTACGCACACACACACAAACACAAACACACACACACACCTCTAAGGCCCTTGCTCCCTGCTGTGCACTCAGCAGCACACACTACTTGCTGCCTTGCTATCGCTCTTCTCAGGAGTTGGTACTGAGTTCAGCCTTCAGTCCCAAGCGCTGGGGCTCTGCGAGGAAGGGACCACCAGGAGCTCCAAGCACAGAGAGCGCTGGACCGCAGAGAAAAATCAGAAAGCTTCAGTGGGCCAATTTATCATTGCCACTGTCCAAGATAAGGGCTGGGGCAGTGCCCAGAGAGAAAACGAAAGTGAAAGAGTACAGAAGAGGAGGAAGAGGAAGGAAGGCTTCCTTTCGCAATCCAGGACACTCTAAGACACTCCTGGAGCGCAGAGGGGGCAGCTGGAAATGGTCTGGGGAGTCCCGGCCTTTTCTGTTAGATAGTGATTATCTTCACTCTATGGCAGGCTCCCACTGCAGGCTAGACCTCCCTCATTCTGACACCCCAGAGCTTTGCCGGCACTGTGCTCGACAGAAGCCGTGGGGATGCTGACTCTAAGTGCACCCAGGGAAGCCTGGTGGGGGGGAATGCTATGGGTCTCTCTTCAATCTCTAACTCAGCACCACATTACTAACGTGCAGCCCGGCAGCCTCCGGCTGGCCAGACAGGGAAAGTGAGATAGGGAAGCTACCTGAGCATCCAGCAGCTTAGGACAGACAGTATCCCTACTATGGAGGCTACTGTTAGCCAGGAGCTGAGCGTTCTCACTGGCCAAGCCGATCAACTGTGCCCTGTGCTCAGTCCAAGCAGAGGAGCCGAGAACAGGGAGAGGGGAACAACAGCAAGGGGCAGTGTGAGCGGCGACTAAGTCGTGGGGTGCCTCTCAACTGTGCAAACCACCCAGAGTTGGGGCACCAGCTATCCTGCCAGCCTTGCTCGGGTCCTGAGGAAAGAGCCCCTGACCCTTCCTACTCTGAGAACAGCACAGAGGCCAGGGCAGCACTCTGGCCTGAGGCCCCAAGTGCAGCTGGGAAGTCTGGAGGGTCGTGAGGCTAACAGGGGAGGATGACTGGCTCACTTTACCCACAGGATTCTGGGCAGAGCACATGAGTCAAAAGCCCAGAGACATTGCACAGGCAGTCCCCGATCCAGCAGACCCACCCTAGGGGAAATCCCAGAAGCTGAGCAGGAAGCCTGAGCTGGCGGGCCAGCCCCAGAACTTGCTGGTTCTTGGCAGTCCTGGCACACAGCCTGGGACATCTACACTGGCTTTCACTCAAAGATCCTGGGGATGAGAGATGTCTCCAACAAATGTGCTTGCCCAGAGAGAAACAACTGGGAGAGAGCAGAAGCTCTCTCCAGATGTGCCAAGAGCCAGCCGGATGCCCGAACCATACATGCCCAAAGAATGACGTCAACCATGTGGACACAGGCAGGGTGAGGCAGGAAAGCCTGTGGCTTGGTGCTCTGCCTCCCACCTGCAGTTGGAAAGTCCCATCTTGCCAGTCTCCTGCAGACCATAAAGCAAGGCATAGCCCCGAAGGCCAATTCTGCCAGTCCCCTGCCTCTGAGTAGGCCATCTTCCCATCTCCTCTTAAGCAATTGGAAAAGATCCAAACCTGGGTTTGCTACTGTTCTCCTGACCGACTGTTTATCTTAGTTTATCTTCGATAATTTATCTCGTTCAGCTAAGATTGGAAGAGGAAAGCAAAAGGGTCATTGCTCTTGTCACCACTTCATAAAAGCTGGTCCTAGAATCCTGTTCCTGCACCTTCTTCCTACCCAGTCAGACTCACCCTCTCCAGGTTAAACACGCTGCTCTGTCTGCCCTGCTTTGTCTTTGCTATCCAGCTGGTGCCACCTTAGAATCACTCTTAGGCTCTGAAAGATGAAACCCAAACAAAGGGGGCAGCTCCTCACTGAAACAGAGGGTCAAGGGCATCTACGAAGGCCTCTCATCCCAACCCCCCACCCTCCTGCCACATACACATGCCTAGCACCTCCTTCCTTCCCAGGATCATGGGGAGCCTGGTTTTCCTGAAGTTCTTTGAGGGCTGAGCTCTCCCTGAAGTGCCCCCAGGCCTCTGCAGATAGGAGAAAAAGGGAGGTACCCAGAGGAGTGCAGAATACAGCTTCTGAGCTGTCCAGTCCTGGCTGGCCAGGCTTTCCCTGGGACACTAACCTCACCCTCCCTCGCCCTCTGAGTTGCTCCCCAGGAGACCAGTTCCTATCATAGAACAGACTAATGTGTCCCTTATTTCTAGCCTCCCTAGTGCAGGCCTGAACGGCCACCCCCAAGTCCTGCCGGTCTCCTTCTCCCCCGCCCACACCCACAACCAAGGAGAATACAAACCCTGGTTTCCAGTTCTTGGCCTTCTGTTCTTGGCCTCTCTTTCTGTCAATGGCATTTGCTCTACCTGTTCACTCTCCTCCTGAGAGCACTTCTTTCAAGGCCGTGAGGAATTTCTCTGATCTTCCTCCCCAGGTACGAGCTGCTCTTTCTATCCATTCTAACTCCAAGGCCAGCACCCCCTCCCCAGATCTGAACCACTGCCACTTCTTCTCTGAGTCACTCTCTCCCCGCATAAGCCCACCTCCCCTCAGACTTAATTCCCAACTGTGTGCTGGTGGTGCCTGAAATTCACTGCCAGCTCGGGACACCATTCAACATCACGTGGTGCCCACCAGCATTTCCAAACAGACAAAAGCCATTGCGAGGCCTTCCTCTGAACAGCTCCTCGCTCAAGTGAAAGTGGCCACACACTCCAGAGTCATCCTTGACTCTGCCACCCTCGAGTGCCACAGACTATCCACCCAACCTTCCACAGACCCCACATCTGAAAGCCACAGGTTCTCCACCTCTCTATATACCATGATGTAAGCCCTAAAGCCTCCTCATGGTTCCCTCATCTGCCATGACCCCCCCCCCTCGGTAGGCCAATCTCAGCCTCACAACTAGATGAACCTGCCAGACCCTAAGTCAGAGCTGAGGCCTTATCGGTTCACAGCCCAGCCCACCAGTGGCTCTCACCGTAGTCAAAGCGAAAGCCAAAAGCCTTTATAGCAACCTCAAGCCCAATACAAGAGACTTCAACTCCTGCCCTCTTCCTTCTAGCCCCCAACTGCTCCTTCCTTCCCACCCTGCTCTAGCTAGCCCCTTGCCTACCTCCTCATTCTCAGAACAGGGGGAGCCTGTCCGGTCTGCCATGCTCCTGCCTTTGCATAAGCTTTTTGCTCACAGGGCACTCTGTCCCACAGATAGTCACATGACTTGCCACATGCCTCCTTAATACTTTGTTCAGTGGTCACTGTCTCAGAGGGGTCTATCTAGGCTATATGAAACTGTGGTCCCCAAGCCATGTCCCAGCTTTTTCTCCCCCAGTCCTTCCTGTCATCTTAGCATAACACTCTGCTGGAGCTCCTCTCTAGACCCTGTGCTTTGCCCAGTGCATAGACGGGGTTTGGATGAATGAGAATCTGCATATTCCACACAACTTGGGGAGGTAGCCGTGTGGAACCAAAGAGTGGCCATTGCAAGGCGCAGACTTTAACTAAATGGGCATAGAAGCCACCTTGCTAGTAGTAAGAACCTGTTTACTGAGCCACACCGAGTGTTGACCTGGGTGAGAGGGGCAAGATGGAGCCAGTGCCGGTGCGGTGCTGCCCGTGGAGGCCAACTGACGTGGAATGGCCAAGAGAGCAGGGGCTCCAATAGCCTCATAGCAGACTGACCAGAAGAGAGGCAACTGAGCTGTCACTTTGGTCTTTTGGCCAAGAGGGCAGAGGGGGCTGATAGGGCCAGCTTTTCCCCTACAGAACATCAACCCTGGGGGAGATCATACCCCACAGGAAAGCTAACACTCCTGTTCCAAGCCAGGACCCTGCAGGCTCTGAGAGAGACACGGATATCAGAGTTCAGCCAGCTACCAACCTACCCAGAGGCTTGGGAGCTAGCTTGTCCAGACATAGACGGCACCAATGGCTTGGGAAGCAAAGGAGAGGGCCAAGCCTGAAGGCTGAGTGCTGGGCTGGCATTGGGCAGAAATAGAGTTTGACCCCAGCTCCCACCTTCACAAATGAGTAAGGACCAGCAGGAGACACCGGCAAGGACCACGGAGCAGCAGCTGGGGTTAAAGAGTATTTCTGAAGACTAAAGACAGAGAAACTGAGGCACACAGAGAAGGGTCAACTGGGCCAGGAATAGCTCCTGCTGTGACCCAAAGCAAGATTTCCTCCTTCTAGGTGAGGTCCTCACCTGCAAGTTTTCCCTCCACTGGCCCAGTCACCTCCAAATCGCAGCCTCCCCTCAGACTTCAAAGTATCTTGGGGGATTCGATGTGCTTCCCATATCCTAGACCTCTTCATCCCCAGTGACCACAGTCTGTCCCTTGACACCCCCTTTCCTTCTACAGCCTATCTACTCTGCTGATGCTTCCCGGGGAAACAGGGTGCCTTCCAGAAGCGTAGCCAGGCCAGCTCCAGAGGCAGTGACCAGCGTTCCGAGGATGGGACGTTAGGCGCTCGTGGTCTCCACCACAGCGAGTGCAGTCAGTCGCTCGGAGCCCTCAGTCTGCCCCAGAAAACCCTCTTTCCACACACCCACCCACCCCCCAAGCACCCGCAGACCACAGAACCAGCAGGCAAGCACTCACCGCCAGCTGCAGCGCGGGGTTCCTCCGCCGGGGAGGCTCCAGGACTCCCTCAGTGATCTCGCCCCGCCCGTCGCCCCGCCCACTTAGCTGGAGACACCGCCCACTCTGGCGGACTCCGAAGGGCGGCCACACCCCTCCTGATTTCCCCCCAGGGCTCGGTGAGACCGGTTCTGCGGAAGAAGAGGCCTGCCCGCAGTGCTCTGAGTCCTGCCTTTGTGTGGCCCGCTTTCTGGGCCACCCTCCAATCAGGAGGGAACCATAGAGTTCCGGGAACAAGAGCTAGGAAAGCCTTCGCTGCCAGCAGGAACCGATGCCCCCCTCCCAGGAGTTGTAAACCCTTAGCCACAGTCTTAATGGCTGCTTTCCCAGATGACTGTGCTGGTGGAGACTTGTTAAGACTTTTAAAGTTACTCTTTCCCCCTTGGCTGTCGGTCCCACGCAAGCTAAGGAGAGAAGTCACAGGGTGCCTCCCACACAGCCCCCGAGCCTGGGCGCTGCCACCATCCCAATCAGCATTCAATTGCACTGTGATGTTTCTATTGCATTCATTGGATTTTGTAACTTCCTGTTCTTAATGTTATTTTTTAAACGCTTGAATGTGAAGCCTCAAAAATAAATAAAGAGAATAATTGACATTGACACAGGAGGTTTGTGTATAAAATGAGGACGTGCTGCGCCAAGGTGTGGTTGAGGTGTGGTTTTTGTTGTCCATAGGAGGAAGAGTACAACCAGAGGCATCTGGAAGAGTTCAGAGCAGGGGGTGAGAAAGTAGTAGCTTGAACATGGCCAGCAGATGGGACCTGGGTCATTGGGGGGCTGGGGGTGGGGTGGAGCAAGAGAGGAAGAGAAAGAGACAACCAAGAGAGAAGGGACCAAGAGAGGAAGACAAAAGAAGATGAGCCAAGAGAGGACATGGCCTAAATGGCAGGGTTACACAGGAATGAGAAGTTGGGGGAGGGAAGCCCGGGAGCTGGAGGAGTTTAGGGTAGAGGGTGGGGTGAGGAGACCTACAGATACCGAGTGAGTCTGGAGGCCAGCATGGTCTCTGGTAGTTAGGGCAGATAGCCAGCCATTTGCCTGGAGTTTTTTTTTAACCTGACAGTGTGTGCTGGCCTGTACTCACAGTAGCTCCTTTCCCCCCCCCCCCAACTCCCACCCCCGCAGAGTACTGTTCCTGTCCCTAACTTATGCATGAAGAAAGTGAAACACAGGGCAGTTCACTGGCCTGTCCACACAGTGAAAGTGTCCTCAGGATATGTCCCAGGCCTCAAGTACCAAAGACTGTGCGCTAACCACTACTTTACACTGCTTCCAAATAAATGCCCGGCAGCTGAGGTGGCATCTGCTTCATTGAAAGAGGTGGCCATCACTAGGGAGAGGTCCCAGTGGTGCTCTGTGCTGTCTATGGGGCGTTCAACATGATACTGACTGAAGCCTGAGCAGGCAGCAATAGCAAACTTCTTTGAATGGGGAATGGTTGTGGGGTTTTTTTTTTCGCAATTTTTTTAATTTAAAATGTTTACATTTATTCATTGACTTGTTGTCTGCATTTTGTATGGTGCACATATGTGTGACACATGAGTGGAGATCACAGGACTTTGCAGGAGTCCAGTTCTCTCGTTTCACCATGTGGGTCCCTGAGGACCAAACTCAGGTTGTTGGACTTGGCAGCAAGCACTTCTAGCCACCGAGCCACTGCATCTGCCTCAGCGTTTCTTACATTGTTTGGAGATGGCATACAGTCTAGCCTGGGTGGACCAGCAGGTGCTAACGCTGAGGATGAGTATGAAGACCCGATCCTCCATCTTCCACATCTGCGTTGGCTTTCCTGAGCTGTCACCCATGCTGGAGTGGGCTTTGGTGATGCAGCTGTCTGTGGGCCATTTCTGCTGCTATAAGCAGCCACATAAATTTACGGGTTCATTAAATTGAATTTTGGTGGTATCCTTACTTTCTGTCATTGATTCTCTGAGTAAGGAGTGTAGCATGAGTTCTAATTGGTCTTAATAATAAAAACTCAGAGTCAGTTATCAGGGGATGAAAGTGGGAGGATCAGAGAAGTGGAACAGCCGGCCACCAGAGAGTTCTTACCTCTACCAATGCTCAGACCAAAGGGGTGGTCCTGTCTTCGGATGCCTCCTCGGAGTGCATTGAACTCCTGTCTCCTCCCACTTATATTTCTCTCTCTGCCCAGCCATGTAACTCCTGTCTCTACCTCCCTAGTGCTGGGATTAAAGGCGGGTGATCCCAAATGTTGGGATCACCTTTGTGTGAGCTCTGTTTCCCTTTTAGACTGGATTAATTTTCTATAGCCCAGGGTAGCCTTGAACTGACAGGGATTCATCTGTCCCCAAGTCCTGGGATTAAAGGTGTGTGCCACCACGGGCTGACCTCTAGTGGCTTAGCTCTGCACTCTGATCTTCAAGTAGGCTTTATCTGTTAAAACAAAAATATCACTGCAGAGGAGATGTTTGTTCACATCTCCCCCAAATAGCGTCACACAAGGAGAGCCACCCTGGCTATCTGAGCCCAGATCTTGATCACTGACCTAGGTTAGGCAGGCACTGCTGACCATTCTCCGTATTGCCAGCAGCATTTCCTTCACAGCACAGCCCTAGTGAGTCTCCTTCAGGATGTCAAATGATGCCGATTTTCAAATGAGGGTGCTTATTGCACTAAAGTAGCAGCCGACATGCCCAGTGTCTCATAACCAGTTTGTGATGGCTAATGTTGGCCGTCAACTCGACTGAACTAAGATCGCCCAGAAAATGGACCAAGCACAATTCTGGGGGTCTTTGAGGGGGTTTCCAGAGAAGCTTGGGGAATAGAGCGGGAAAGACCTGCCCTAAATAGGGGCAGTATCGCCAACTAAGTAGAACCATAGCAACCAGATGATCATTGGAGATGGGTCCTTCGTGGTCTCTTGCTCCAGCTCGCATTCTTAAGACAAAGAAACAGGGGTTCCCAGAGGCCACTGGCTTCCTACAGTGGGCCGGCTACCCACAGCAGGTGCCACTGATTAAGTCCCTACCCTTCTCTGCCCCTTTAACGGGGGCCTTACCTGTCCTTCAGTGGCCACAGCCTACAGTCCCCCGTTGGACTCTCCTCACACTCTAAGCTGTGAGGAGCAGATACGAGCATGTCATACACCATCAGCCTAGCTGGCTTTCTATCACTGCATGTCCTCCTCTCCTACCCGACTGAGGGTTCTGGAGGATCAAAGCTCCCAGTGGCCATTGCTGACCTCTGCCTTTGGCACAGGCATGACCCAAGCTTGGTGTTGAGTGACTTATTAAAAGATGGACAAGTTCAGCCAGGCAAATGCCACTGAGCTGCCTCAAACCTGGAGGGCCCAGTATGTCTGGGTGTCCCTGGCCTCTGTCCGCACTCCATTTCTACCTCAGAATAAGAGCCAGCATCCTGATAGCACCCCATCTCCCCGCCTAAGCCATCCCTGAGGTCATCAGTGAACTGGGAAGGTTTTGCTGAGCAGATGTGACCTGGTCTGAATGTCTGAATTCTCCTCAGTTTTACACAGTGAAATCCTAACCCCTGAGCCCTTGGGAGGTCAGACCCTCAGGAATGGATTAGCGCCCCTATGAAGCAGACCCAGGGATCCCATGATGGCAAGATAGCCATGGAGTACAGCCATCTGCCATGGGCCCTCAGCACACACCCAATCTGCAGGAGCACTGATTTTAGACTCCCCAGCCTCTAGAACCATAAGAAATAAACTTAAATAAGCCAGATGGTCTGTGGTATTTTGTTATAGCAACAGGGATTGGTATGGGAAGTCCTTCTGTATATGTGTTGTTTCTATTGGTTAATGATAAAAGCTGTTTCAGCCAGTGGCTTAGCAGAATAGAACAAGGCGGGAATTCCAAGCAGATAAAAGAGGAAAGAAGGCAGAGTCAATGAGAAGCCATGTAGACACTATAGGATACTGATGCCTCTGCAGAAACCCGCCAAAACTTTGCAGGTAAGCCACTACCTCATGGTGATGCACAGATTAATAGAGATGGGTTAGTTTAGAATATGAGAGCTAGCTAGAAAATCGCTTAAGCTATTGGTTAAACAGTATTGCAAATAATATAGTTTTTGTGTGATTCAAGTCTGAGAGGCCAGGAACGAACAGCCTCCACCTACAAGGGTTAGCCTAAGAACATCAGACACCAAATAAAAGACAGCTCTCCCACCCACATTTCCCCACTGACTCCTTGATGAGAGCCTCCTTCTTCATTGTCCCATAATGCTTCTGGAACCAGCTCTGTTTACAAATCCAATTTTGGCAAAGTAAATATTCCACCACCCAACAGAGTGTTTGATAAAAAATAGTTCCTTGCCAGGCATGATAGTGCACACTTTTAATCCTAGTCCTTGGGAGGCAGAGGCGGACAGATCTCTGCAAGTTCAAAGCCAGCCTGGTCTACAGAACAAGTTTTAGGACAGTCAAGACTACATAGCGAGACCCTGTCTCAAAAACAAAAAAAAAAAAAAAAAAAAAAAAAGGAAAAAGAATAGTTCCTCAGCCTCTACCTTGCACAACTTTCCTCAGGAGGTAGTGTCCCTGTATCTGTGTGGCCTAGAAAAACAGCCGAGCACCCAGATCTCAGACCACTTCTGCCTGCCCCCAAGCACGCACCATGTCCTCATCACATAACAGGCCCCACGAGAAAAGCTCTATTGTCTCCACTCCACAGTAAATCCTGACATAGACCAGAAGCCTGACCGTCCTGAGGTTGAGGGGAGATTAGGAGGCTCAGCACAGCGACGGGCAAGTCTGCAGTGTGGAAATGAGGCCAGCACCCTCATCCTTCCCATTATCTCGATGCAGTCACAAAATCAGTCAGCAGCACACTTGGTCTGTGGCCCCAATTTGGAGTCCTGCAGAAATAACAGTCTTTGAAATCGTCAAAAAAGGCTCATCGTGTATGCACAGCTGCAAAAAGATGAGAGCGACATTACCAGGTCTGGGGTCACTTGCAAAGCACCTTGCCAGCTCAGGTTTCTTTGCAGACCTGGAGAGATCCTCCCCGGGATCATTCCTTTTAATTTCTCAAAAGGAAGTTTCAGTATTGTAGTCTCAAGTACGCTCGATCTCTGGAGTGGTGGTGAGCAGCAATTTATTTATTCGTTATCTATTTTTGAGGCATCAGGGAGAGTGCCTGCACATAAAAGGGACTGGCTTAATCTCCTTGGCATCCAGAGAGGCGCGATGGTTGACCCTGAGCTGGAGCCACAGCCCAGTTCCTTTTCCGCATTTCCTCACCATTCACTCGCTTGCTCGTGAGCCCTGTCACACAGCAGTGACCCACTGAGCAGCCAGTAAGTACAGCACTGTGCTGAGTGCCGGCTGGGGGCAGCCCACCAACATGGGCGTGGCTCCCTGTTGGTGCGGTGTTTGAGACAGTAAGTCAACAGCTATGCCAACAGTGGTAGATGGCATGAGGTCGAGAGCAGGCTGCCCACAGGAGCGGCAGGAAGACAGACGGGAAGCTACAAGCCGGGGGAAGGAAAAGCCCACATGGAAAGAACCTAAAGAAGGGTATTTCCAGAAAGGAAACTCCTGGATAGGTGAGTCTTTGCACCTCCACCATGCTCCAGCTTGGCTCTGCTAAGGGCATCAAGGAATGCTGGGAACATAGCAGTGCCAATGGGAAGGGAGGAGGGTGGATAGAGTCTGGATTGGTTCTGAATGTGGTGGGACAGTACCAAAAGGTCAGAGCAGGGGAGACACCCTCTGACTTTGGCATCTGACTCCTAGATACCAGAATCTCCCCTTCTTGACTCCATAGTGCCCCTTTCCCTTCATCTGGCCCTGATAATGCCACAAGGAATGCCCGCTGTTCTGTCCTGGCCCACCACGATCGTCTCTCTTACAGACTGAATATGTCTCAGACTTTGGTATTAAAATTCTAACACCTAATCTGATGGCCCTGAGAAGTGGAGCCTTAGGAGGCGACCATGTCATGGGGTGAAGACCTTCTGGGACTATGTCCCTTAAAAAGGAGACCCCTGAGAACTCTCTAGCCCTCTGCTGAATATGGTCACAACAAGAAGATAGCCATCCACAAACCAGGAATCAGGCTCTCACCAGACACTGAATCTGCCATCGCCAGGATCTTGAACTTTCCCAGGCCCCAGAGCTGTAGGACACACATTTGTTGGTTAAACCACATAGCATAGGGCCTTCTGTTAGAGCAGTCCAAGTGGACAAGACATAGCCCTTGTCTGTCTCTCCCCTCCCACATCAGGCTCCGGGCTGCAGAGAACAATCAACACCCAGCAAGTGACCAAGTCTTCTGGTCACACCCGCCCAGTTGTGTTCCTCCAATAGAACCTCCATGTCAGGTGGTTTCCAAAAAATGGGCTCCCGGCCCCAAAAGAGGAAGCAGAGACTGTCGCACTAGTCCCCCGTGGCTGTTAACTGCTACAATGAGCTCATAGGGTGTGGAAAAGGATGCGGAGCCTGCTGAGGCATCTCACAGATTTCAAGCCTGGGCAGAGATTGGGCAAGAAACTGGACAGCTGCACGGTGGGAAGAGGAGGGGCCGAGTAACACCGCCTCTCTGCAACCCCATGTCTCCTTGCCACACTGGGCCTTCTTCCAGGCAATGTGAGGCAGAGGCAAACGAGACATGGCCCTTTCCGCCAGGACTAGCAAACCAGAGACACGGCATGCACGGTAGTTCTCTCGAGCCCATGCCAGGAACGAATTCTAATGGATATGGGTGTTCTTGCTATGATGGTGACGGCAGTGCAGAGAGACGGGGTTGGGTGGCACTTTCACAAGCAAACCGACAGGTGAGGAGGTGCAGTAAGAGCCCCGAGAAGAAAGGCAAACTGAAGATTCCAGCATGGCATCGATTGCCAGCCCTCACTCGCTCAGCACGACACCATCGAATGCTCAGCACATCCTGACTCATCTGAAGCTTCCTGAGGGCCTATGGTGCTGAAGCAGATGCAAATAAGGGAGAAACCTCCGTGACTGCGGAAAGCAAGATTGATCTAGTCGAGCACGGCTGACGGTGTCTATTTATCACACGATCCATTAAGTGCAACTGCGAGCCTCAGGAGGGCGAGGGTATTAAGAAGCGCGTGTACCCAAAGGAACATGAACGGTCTCTCTCCGGCCATTAAAGTCATTCAATAAAAGACAGACAATGGACTTAGAGAGGAGACAGGTGGGAAACGTGCCCGTGAAAAGATGTCCAAAAGATTAATCTCTGGGCGGCACGGTGTAAGCTATGAGGAGACACCATTGACACCACTGTAGTATGGCTACAAGAAGTACTAACCATGTCAAGGATGGAGAAGGTGCAGCCTGGCCTATTAGCAGCTGGGAAGGTGCGAGATGACTACCCCCGGCAGTGGCCTGGCCCAGTCCTGTCGAGACCCTCTTCCTCAAAGACCCCAAGAGTACCCTCGGACAGTCACATAGATTTGGTTAAACGCCTAAGAATGGAACTAACGCAGCAATTATGGCGACACTTTAGAAACAGTGAAAATGGGGCATCACAGCTCCAGAAAGGAAAAATAGTGACATGCTCAAATAAGGTGACAATGGAGCAATAGGAAAATATAAAACTCAGGAACAAACACAAACACACACACACACACACACACACACACACACACACACACACCATTTTACTCCTACACACATGAATACTGAAGGAAAGAAACAAGACACCAAAGAGCTCAAGCAGTGTACATGGATCAATGCATATAAAATTCAAAGGGAAGAAAAATGAGACTCAAGGGTCACGGACCTATTCCTAGGGTCAAGTTTATGAAGAAGGAGGGACAGAAGGGCCATAGCCACTTGTGCCCAGGAGAGAAGAGCATGGCTAGAATGACACCAGAGGCCTTTTGGGGCTAGACAAAAAAGTTCTAATTCTCGTCCTCCTCTAGCCTCTTGCTCCTAAGGCCACACACACTGGTGGTCATAAGTGACATCCCTATGCTAAGGTCTGTCTTCCCTGGAACTTTCTATCAACTAATCACGGACACAGCTTAACACCAAATGGGAGCACGGAGGCCACTGTATGCCCTTCCATGCCGGGCACTGGCTCTGCACTCTACCGATCCAGTGTTCCAGACCTCAGTCCTCTGGTCTGTCAATACAACATGAGGGTCCCCGTTATGCCTAGCTCATAGCTAGGACAATAACTACTAAAAAGATGTGTCTCCAAATCCTTGTGTTAGACTGTGAACCCCAACACCATGGGTTTGGGAGGTGGACCTACTGAGGGTGACTTCATGAAGGCAGTCTTCATAAAAGGTTCATGCCATAACAGTGAAACTGGGGTATATATAAGGGAGGCTCCCTCTTGCCTGTCCTTCTGCCACGTCATGTCATGGGTAGCAGGAGAGCCCCACCAGACACTGCCACTGTGCTCTTCCATGTCCAGAACTATGAGCTAAATAAAATGTTTGTGTGTAATTTTTTCCAGTCTGTGGTCTTTAGTCATTGCCACGGAAAAGAACTAAGAACTGTGGGATTGACGCTCCACATGCCAGAGATGGTTCAGGTGTCTGAAGGCTGCTAGGAAGTGAGGTCAAACTGCACTCCTGTGGGTGGCCTGTCTGAGGTACTGCAAACACCCGTCTATGGGGTTCCGTGAACATCTTTCAGCAGCCAATAAGCTGGGGCCTCTGAGGCAGATTGCTCAGCCTATTTCCTGTTTTCAAACAGAGAACTCAGTGGAGCAGCGGACACTCAACCATCTCGTCTCCTCTCGTCTCATTGGGCCTTAGTCTCGTTGGGCCTTAGAACAGAGATCGGAGTGGGGCATGTGACTCTCCCGGAACCCTGGACCCACAGAGCCTGAAGATCCCAGGTCAGTCAGTGTTTGACCCCAAGCTCAGCTGGCTTCTGCCCACTGAGACTCTGACCTCATTGAGAGATCCTCTGGGAACTTGCTGGGGACAGAGCGGGAGGAATGGAGGCTGGTGAGAGCCTCTACCAGAAGGGCTTTCCTTAGAAACGGGGGGGGGGGGCAAACTGGGCATACCCCCTTCAATCTCTAGTCCTGGTTCCTTTTGAAATGCCAGGCACCATTCCTGTTCAGGGGAACAGGTCTAGACTTGTGTTTCTCAAAGACTGGAACTAATGACCCTGAAACAGAGCACAGAATCCAGAGCCCACCCCAAGGCTGTCTGGGTGTTGTAAGGTTGACAGCCTGCCTGTTTTTTAGAGCCCTGAGCACTTCCTCTCCCCGACCCCAATGGGGATTCTAATGCACACCCACGTTTGAGAGCTCTTCCCTTCTTGCAATGGGCTTCACAAGAAGGCACCAGGGGTCCCATGGCGCTCACCCTTCCCTGGCAGGGCATGTGGGAATGCCGCAGATGACACTCCAAGGAAGACCTGGGAAACCTGCCCAAGAAAGAAAGGGGCTTAGAATAAAACTCAACTGCCACTCCTGGCATTTCCTTCCTTCTTCTCTTTGAACGGGTGCTTCTCAATTCTTCTTTCTTGCGGGGAATAGCGAGGGCTTTTAGTACATTCTATTAGATGCTCGTCCCCTCTGGAACCCCCAAGAAAGGTGGCCTCTGTACCCCAGGAGGACTGAAGAGGCAGGAGCCCTAAAAGTGGGAAGCAGGGCACGCAGAACATGGAAAGAATGATTGTCATGCACAGGAGCTGGGGTGGAGAGGGAGGCACATTTCTGAGGTCTTCCAAGGCCTCAAATCAAGAAAACAGATCTGGAAAGACCTGGACCACTAAGGCCAGTTCCACACGCCCCCATTCACTGACCACTAAGGCCAGCAGCACACGCACCCATCACTGACCACTAAGGCCAGCTGCACACGCACCCATCACTGACCACTAAGGCCAGCTGCACATGCCCCCATTCACTGACCACTAAGGCCAGTTCCACACACCCCCATTCACTCACAGACAAAATGATAGAGAAAAGCGCAGAGTGGCCACAGAACACACTAAGTCCCCATTAGATAAGTCAGGTGTGGTGACCACACCTGCAGTCCCAACACTTGGGGGGCAGAGGCAGGGAGATTATGAGTTCCAGGCAGTCTGGGCTAAATAGTGTGGCACTGTCTCCAAAAACTTCCGTTACAAATGACAGCATGTGGACCACCTATAGCTAGCACTTAAAACAGTGCTTCTCAACCCGTGAGTCACAGACTCTGCATATCAGATGATTAGCAACAGTAGAAAATTACAGATAAGAAGTAGCAATGAAATAATTTTATGGCTGGGGTCCCCACAATATGAGAAACTATATTAAGGGGTGACAGCATTAGGAAGGTTGAGAACCGCTGACTTAGCAGAACAAGAGGGACCCAGCCCATCACCATGTCCTAACAGTGGGACAAGGCTGTCTTTTCTTCCCAGAGGGAAAAGGGAAAACAGAAGGTAGTGAATAACTTGCCCCAGGGCTGTTATATAATTGAGATGGAGGCCATTTCCTGACTCCTCCATAGGGCTGAGAGTTTGGCAAGGCACACAGTCTGTCGAGTACACAAGCATTTACAGCCCTGGGTCAGTTAGACCCCTGCTCTGTGCCTCAGTTTGCCCACCTATAAATGTCAGGCCTGATGGAGGGTCCTTGAAGGCACTTATTAGAGCACTGCTTAGAAAACAGCTCAGGGTTCCTTCCATGTCCTATCAAGAATAGCCCCCCTGAGGCATAGACTCAAGCCCAGCTAGCCTCCCATAGGCCAGGCCAAGAGTCCTGGAGAGGTGATGTCATCGTTACACCCCGGCCTTGAATTCCTGTACTATGGTGGTTAATCTTGCCAACTTAGCTGGATTTACCATCCCCTGGGAGCCAAGAGAAGTGCACCTCTAGGTGTGTCTGTGGGGTGTTTCCACAGATGACTAAGTAAGGGGGAAGGACCCACACTGAATGTGGGTAGCACTATCCCAAAGACTAGGAGGAAAAGAGGGAAGTGTGGTTCAGTGAGGTGGCTTAGCGGGTAAAGGTGTTTGCTGCTAAGACTGATGACCTGAACTCAAGCCCCATGACCCACGTGGTAGAAGGAGAGAACCCACCCTTGCAAGTTGTCATATGACCTCCATACTCTTCATGTGCATGTGTGAGCACACACGTGTATGTACTCACATGCATGCACATGTACACACACAGGTACACACGTACATACATGTTTTAAAAAGAAGTGGGAAAAGCCTCTATTAATGTAGGCATAGTCTCCCCCTTTCCCTTTCTCTCCCCTTCCTCCCTCCTCTCTGCTTCCTGGACACCAGGAGGTGAGCGGCTGTGTTCTGCCCATGCCCTCCCTGCTATGAGGAGCTGGAATCTGAAACTGAGCATAGGAAGCCCTTCCTCTGTCAGTTGTTCATCTCAGGCGTTGTCAGTGATGAGAAGAAAATCTACATGTGCCTAAAAGGGTGCCCGGCCATCTGTGCATCTAAGAGGAGGCTTTTATGACTCTTCTAATTTGCAGCTAGCTATCTGTCAAAAGCGTACACTTCTAGAGCCGTTTCATTACTATTTCTCACACACCTAATGCACATCAGATCCTAGTAACAGAAAGGACTGTGCCGTCCCTGGTGTGTGAAGGACGCTGAGTCTAAGCTCTATGGGGTAGACCTAGCTTGACCCTCAATCCAGCCTGTGAAGGTGGGTTCTGATACTGTACCCATTTTATAAGACACCAGGGCACAGGGCAGCTAGGTGGCTGACAGCTGCCAAGTCATCCATCCGTATGTGCACACACTGGACACTAGAAGCCTGCCGGCCTGCTGTCTGCCTCCTGTCCACTTCGGTAAGAGCAAAGATCATGTCGTCAGCCAACTTGGGCTTCTGTCCCAGCCCACACCTCAGCCTTTGCTGTCAGGCAGCCCTGCATCTCAGAGCCTCAGCACAAAATGAAAACACAAACACTCCCTGTGGAGGAGGGAAGTGAGACTGAGACCCTGAAGACAAAGTCACAGTGCGTCTGTGGAGGCAGTTCCATCTTGCTCCTTCGTACACTCACCAACCACAGACCTTGGGTTAGACCTGTTTCCGTATCTGTTATTTGGCAGGAGTGGCAAAGTTTTGTGGGTGTTGTATTAAAAAGGAAGGTGAGCCAGGCGGTGGTGGCGTACATCTTTAATCCCAGCACTCAGGACGCAGAGGCAGGCAGATCTCTGTGAGCTGTAGGCTAGCCTGGGCTATGCAGAGAAACCCTGTCTCAAAAAAAAAGAAAAAAAAAGGAAGTCTGAAGAACCAGTTGAGATGAACTAGGCATATTGAATATTTGCTTAAAAGTAGATACATGGGGTGCACTGTAATATAAAACTGGGTGGCGGGACATTTATCTTGACTAGATAGCATCTTTCTCCCAAGTAATTTCCAAAGTTACTGCTGTCACTTGACACGACTCCATGTGGAATCCAAAGCAACTGTACACTCCATGGATCACAACCCAGCTCAGGGTCTGTCTGTCCATCAGAGGGGAAGGCTAGGTTTGATCTAGCTGGGTGGGCAGCAGAGAATCAAGGACAGTGATCACTGATATTCCTCCATGCCTGTCAGCACAGATCACAACCAGAATCCCAAGCACCCCAGGATCTTGCAGGAGCCCCAACACGAGTTGGCTCTCACTACTCTCTTTTGCACCTCTAGCAGCCTTGGACCATGGCAAGTCTGGAGCATCCTGGGAGCCCTGGCTGGACAGGACCCATACACCAGTGCACACCAACAACCAGACAAGACGTAATGCCCTCTGGCCCAGACCTCCCATGTTCAGGACCAGAAGAACACTTAGGTAAACTTGAGATCTTGGGGTTCAGTGCCAGGGGGGCAGAAGTTAGTTCAAAGACATCTGAAGCTCTTCAGTGACTGCACCAAGAAGCTGGGTAACTGTCTTAACTGGGGTCACCCCTGAGAAGCCCCAAGACAAGGATTTGGTGCAGGCTCCTTATGTCGGAGGCAGAGCAGGGACTGGAAACAAGAGCAGCATCCTGTATAGGGGATGGATGATCCCATGACTGGGGCGGGTGCCTGGAACTCAGTCTGGATGAGGGTCCATGGGAAGGTGTAAGGAACATAACTAAGTTGTGCATCCAAGGGACAAAGAAGTCAGTGATTGTCCACCATCCCTTCCTGCAAACGCTGGCATGAGCATGTTGCTGTCGTCCTAGAGAGGCCCCAGGATTCTAAGTTGAGAGGCTTCCCAGAATAGTGGCTGCCAATGGGTCCTAGCCTGGCACTGACGATACCTGCAATAGTGCCATCTCCTGGACCAATCTCTCTTTACACCCATTCAAGATGGATCTGCAGAAGCCTGATGTGTGTCGTGCTTGGAAAGGAAAACTGATCTCCCTCCTAGCCTTCAAGCTCAGTCTCCATTAGTGAAAAATAATTAGAAACGTCACAAAGAAGCTACTGGAACCAAAGAGGAGGCACTTACTCCAGTATGGAGGGGAGATAGTGACACGTGAGTCACGTGACACAACATAAGGATTTCCCAGCCTGCACCTCTTGCAATAACTGCACATTTATTTATGCAGTAGTGTTGGAAGAAACTACACAGACTCTAAAAAGGGTGTGTGGTTCAAGTGAGGCTTAAGAAACACTGTCAAAAGCTGGACGGTGGGGGCACATATCTTTAACCCCAGCAGTTGGTAGGCAAAGGCGCACAGATCACTGTGAGTTGGAGCCTAGCCTGGTCTACAGAGTTCCAGGATAGTCAGAGTTACACAAAAAAAATCCTGTCTTGAAACAACAATAAAAAATACAAAACACTATTGGTTTCCAGGCAACGAACAGGAGGACTGGTTTCAAAGCAGAGAGTGGCAGGTGTACCCTGAAAGTGTTAGTCTAGTAAGTCCCTCCCCACCCCCACCCCCAGTTGAGGCTGAAATGACCCCCTCAGGGCTTCCTCACCACACTGATGTGCACTCATGGGCTCCATGGCTCCCTGGAGTCGATGCTGTAGGGAGTTCAGAAGCAAACATGGACACGTCCCTGTTTACCAGGGCACGTGGTTACAGAATAGTCCATCAGCGGGCTGGAAGTGGGTGATGCAACTCTCCCACAGTGCATTTCCTCACAAGAAGCAGTCGAGTGCTGCATTATTTGAGGTCAGTGCACTACGTGATTGACAGGGGCCTGGCTGATGCCCCAGCTGTGAGGGTGAGAGGAAGGGTAGGCCCTTCCAGAACACTGACAGCCTAAGCCAAGCAGACCCAGTCATCTTCCCCCAGCCCCCGCCTAGAGGGCACTGCCTACTGCAGACTCCTTAACGGCACTGTCCTTCCAGAAACCCAGGACGGTCCTAGCTCCAACTCCAGCATGACCACCAGGGAGCTACAGGAACACTGGCAGAAGGAGAAGAGCCGCTGGCGACACGTCAAGCTGCTCTTTGAGATCGCTTCAGCCCGCATCGAGGAGAGGAGAGTCTCCAAGTTTGTGGTAAGCAGAGCGTAGATGTGAGGAAGCCCCTGTCAGTCACCTCCCGCATGCTCCCAGGGAGGTCTCGGGAGACTTCAACTTTCCAGCCAGGATGTGACACACTAACTCACGGTCTTCCGAGAAATGGAGGTTTCATGCATGGCTCCGCATGCAGGGTCCCATGAAGATTAGAGATGTGTGATCACGTGACTGATCCCGTGATGTCAGGTGTCAGTTATCTGTAGCCCTTCTCCACTGACTCTGTGCTATCATCCAAACTACGTGCTTGGTTTTTATTCAAATGGCTTAAAAAAATACAACTACATTTCAGTAAAAGATCGGTTTCCCACGACACGAAGGAAAACCAATTGCAAAAGCAAACACAAAAGAAAGCTGAACTCTTATTAAATTCTAGCTGCTGGTCGTGGTTGTGGGAAGTGCCCTGCTGGGAGCTGCCATCTTTGTGAGACTGGGAGATCAGCATGTTCTAGAAGATAGAAGAGTCACACCAACCTCAGTAATTCCCACCTCTCCAGGAGCAGGCCGCCCCGTCCCTCCTTCTCACTGGGTCCAGCACAGTTACAATAGCCACCAGGGTTGCTGGGCACGGCTCTCCCTGATATCAGTCAGTTCCCTCACTGGTTTAATCCCCATGGAGAAAACAGGGACTATTCCTATACTCAAGTTAGCGAAGGGGAAGCTCAAAGAGGTTAAATTACCAAAGACTAACAAATGCCCAGGTGGTCCACACAAGCCCTCCCAATTCCAGCCCAAGCTTCCCAATTCAGAACTTTGAGCCCTCATTTTTATGATAAAAAGCCAAGAAGAGACCTCAGGTCCACGACCAAGTTCCTGCGCTCTTTTTCTTCCACGAAGCTTCTAAGCACTGTTAATCTAGGACCAACATTTGCCACGCAACCTTTACTGATAGTGAATACAGCATGGGTGTGTGTGTGTGTATGTGTGTGTATACGAGTCTCCAAGTGTATTATATGCATACACAAAATGGCAGAGGGCCCGCCACATGGCTCAGCCAGTAAAAGCACTTGCTGCCCAGCTTGACCACCCAGAAAGACAAGGTGGAAGGTGAGAACCAATTCCCACAAGTTGTCCTTTATACACACACATGCACACGCACACAGCGTGTGCACTCAGAGTGTCCCGAGGCTAGCCTCTCCGTACGTGTACATACACACAAACTGGGTGCATTAGGGGTGTCCCGTTGAACAGGTACATAGCATGTGCATTCGGAGTGTCCCAAGGCTACACACACGCTGCATGCATTGCGGGGTGTCCCGAGGCTACACACACACACACACACACACACACACACACATATTGCGTGCATTGGGGGTGTCCCGAGCCTAGCCTCTCCCTCTTCCTGCAGATGTATCAGGTCGTGGTCGTTCAGACAGGGAGCTTCGACAGCGACATGGCGGTGGTGGAGCGGCGCTACTCAGACTTCGAGAGGCTGCAGAAGGCCCTCCTGAAGCGCTTCGGGCCGGAGCTGGAGGACGTGGCCTTCCCGCGGAAGCGCCTGACGGGGAACCTGTCGGCCGAGACCATCTGCGAGCGCCGCCTGGAGCTGCGCGACTACCTGCGACTGCTGTACGCCGTGCGCGCCGTGCGCCGCTCGCGCGAGTTCGTCGACTTCCTGACACGGCCCGAGCTGCGCGAGGCCTTCGGCTGCCTGCGCGCCGGCCAGTACGCACGCGCGCTCGACCTGCTGGGCCGCGTGCTGCCGCTGCAGGAGAAGCTGACGGCGCACTGCCCGACCGCCGCCGTGCCCGCGCTCTGCGCCACGCTCGTCTGTCTGCGCGACCTGGAGCGGCCGGCCGAGGCTTTCGCAGTGGGCGAGCGCGCGCTGCAGCGCCTGCGGGCCCGCGAGAGCCACCGCTATTATGCGCCGCTGCTGGACGCCATGGTGCGCTTGGCCTACGCGCTGGGCAAGGACTTCGCGTCGCTGCAGGGCAGGCTGGATGACAGCCAGCTCCGGAGTCCCACGCACAGGGGCTTTACCCTGAAGGAGCTCACGGTGCGAGAGTATCTGTGCTGAGCCGGCCTGGCTGGTGCCCTGGCATCCAGACTGCGGACAAAGACCTGGGTCACTATCACTGGCGAGCTGCTTGGGGCTGTCACGGGTGGGTTTTGCTGGACAACTTTAGACAAGAACCTCTTTACTATGTCTGCTAAGCAGAGGGTCTCCTGAGATCCCTGGAAGAGTCATCTTGTGCCCCTTGGGTGCAAGGTTTTTTGAACCCAGAGCTCACAGGCTTAGCTGTCAAAACTTTGCAAGTACTGTGGGCCTTACCATCTGGGAATGGGATGAACTGCCTTCCGCAGAGAATGAGTTCAAGGCCAGCCTAGGCAATTTGGTGAGACTGTCTCAAAATACAGAGTTCTGAGGATGTAGCTCAATAGCTGAATGCTTGCGGAACATATGAGACGCCTTCATTTCAATCCGCAATACTACAATAAAAGAAAAAGAAGCACTCGGGTTTTTTTTTTGTTTGTTTGTTTTTTTTTTGTTTTTTTTTTTTTGTAAGCAGCCAGGGAAGAAGTTTGCATGACGACCTCGGACCTCATGGGACTAATGAGCTGAGCTGATGGAACAGTCTGGCTTGAAGCCTTAACCAGCTGCTGCATTCAGAGTGAATGAGCCAAGAGACCAAGGCACCATACTGATGTAGGAGGAGTTAGTTCTTCCAAGATAGGATTCACGAAACTGCACCCAAATCTTGTTCAACATCGATGCCTTATGGCAACTACCATAATAGGCCCGTGCAGGCCGTTAGAATGAAGCAGAGAGAGTCTTCCTTCAAGCACTTTTTCCAGGAAGACACTGCAAGTGGAAATACTGGGCTTCTTCAAAAACTGGTCTTGGGGGAAATTAATGGACTCAGTGGCAAAATAAAAGCTGTGTCTGTTTGTCCTGGTGATTCTGTAAGCTATTTCTTCAAGTCTAAAATGTACTCAATAAAATACAACAGAGAATACAGCGCCCTGTATACAGAATTAACAGGAAATTCTAGGGGAAAAAACTGAGTAGCCAAAGAACCGGATTCTCATTGTAAGGCTCAACCAATGTTGAGCCAAACTTCTGCCATGGTTTGAATGCCCCCACTTTGAACTCTAACTGTGAAATAGTAAGAGGGTAGAAATTGACGTGGCAGTGCATGCCTGTAATCCCACCACTCAGGAGGAGGCTAACACAGGAAGATTGTGTGTTCCAGGGCAGCCTGGGAGATGTAGTAAATTCCACCTTGGCTTGAGCTTTTATGTTCCAGGCCAGCCGGGGGTGCCTGTCTAAATAAAGAAGGGATTGGAAACTTATGCAAATATGGCGTCTGGAGGTGGCAATTTTGGAAAGTAATTGATACTAGACCGGAGCATAAGGGCAGGCCCCTGCAATAGCACGGGTGACCTCATCAAAGGTGCCTGCCTGTTCTGTCTTTCCTTGTGATTCCCCACACAGCCTTGGGACTCTGCGGAGTCCACCATTTAGAAGTCTCTTATCAGAAGCAGCCCTCTTGACTTTGGACCTCCAGAACAAAGAGCTGAAGAAGCCTCTGTTCTTTATGAACTATGCAGTCTATGGTACCTGGCTGCTGAACAGAAAATGGACCAAGACTCCTATGTGTTCCAACCTGTGACTAAGGACAATGGTGATGTGACCAAGGTGGAAAACATCTGGGAATCTGGACTCCAACTAGCACTCACCCACACCTGGGGCTGATTAATCACAGTTTGGGCTAACATAGCTTAAGCAAAGAGGCTGGGCCTCGGTGCTCTCTGATGGACATACCCTTGGCATTGTAAGGGAAATAAAAGGAATCTTATTTAAAAAGAGAAGGGTGTTCGACACTAAAATGTGTGTCTCCAGACTATGAACGGGCCGTGTGTTGGGAACGAGTGTGAGTAAATGTGTGTGGCTGTGTGGATGTGAGAGTGTAGAGGGATATCCCGTGTGCACACTGGGAGTAGCTACAGCATCGTGTAACAGGGTCTCCCTCAGTGCACCTGAAGAAGGACCCGTCGTCCTACACAGCGTGCAGGCAAGGACTTGTCCTGTTGGCCTGAGAGAGGCCAAAGCAGCTGCAGAACCCCTGCACACCTCTCCCTGACAGTGCCCTATGCTGCTCTCCTGTTGCGTGGTGAACTTTTCATCTGGAGAAATTTGAATAACATCTGTCCCACCTGGCGCTTCAGCGACAGAACCAAGTTTGGTGCCACCTGAGTTCGGTCCAGTAAAACATCCATCTACTGAGCTTGCGTGCAGCACACAGGTGGGGTGTTGCTTATAGGGTGTGTGCATGTGTGACCCCAAAGCACCGGCACCACGGAAGGCCTTGCTCTAGCAGAGATGCTGGCTTCCCCATGGCTGCACAGATGGAATCCCCCTTCACTTAACCTCTCACGGTCTGTAAGCTCTGGCACCTCCTGGGCCCACAAGACCATGCGCAACCCTGAGCAGAATTACATACAGCTGGGAGGGAGGCTTAGGGAGGAGTGGCTGGAACCCCAGGTGAGCATCTCTACACCCTTCCTACCCTCGTTCTACGAAGGAAGGCCCACAGGCAGCTCGAGAGGGGCTGTTGCTGTGGTCACAGCTGCTCTGACAATGGTGGGAATGGCCTTTCTGCTCGGAGGACAGTGATCTGCAGCACCTGCTTGGGTCTCCCAACAGCCTTCTCCTCGGCCACTGTAGTGTCTGCTGCTCACACGCACTGTGTTCAGCCATGATGATAGTTCAAGGGCCTGTGATAACTGCCACACCGGCCACCCCCTCCCAGCACCTGGAGTCAGAGACCTCCTTGTTTCCTGCACTCCTGGAAGAGGCCCTCGAGTTTGTAGGAGACCCCTCCAGGGAGCTTCCTCTTGGCCTACTCCAGCCATGACCCCGTGACCCCATGTAGTACTCCACTTCCCTGATTCCCAGAGCACCTCCCACCACAATGCCTTGTTCCTTGCTCCACAGGACATTGAGAATAGTGGCAGCCAGGACTGGACCTCCCTTTCCCAAACTGGCTCCCAAGGAGGGGGACAGTGTGTCTGCCCTTGGCGCTCAAAGAGGGACATAGCAACATATGAGTAGAGCGGTTTGCTCTGCCACACCCTCTCCACCATGGCATCCTTACCACAGCCCAGAAGTAGAACCGGAATGCCATAGACCGGCAGTGCCAGGAGAGAGACCCGCCACACAACATCCATGGACACGGGGCCCAATGGGATGCCCACCCTCACCCAAAGAGACACACAGACCCTGGCCTCTGAAACCCCGAGCCCAAACCAGTTTTTCCTTCCTTAATTTGTTTCTCTCGGGTGTTCATCAGTGAGACAGTCACAGCAGCAGCACGAGGCTCACAGCCATGCCCTTGAGCTTGCTCTGGATGTTAGCCCCAAAGCCTGGGGACTAGGCTTCCATGTTAGCAGTCTAGGTAGAGACGGGCAACCCCGTTACACCCCTAAGTCCACAGATGGCTACGTACCAGGCTTTTCTCCTGGTACTGCCAGCCCAACCCTGTCCAGGCCACACTCTGACACCACTTACAGCTGAGAACAAGCACCCTGGGGTGTTAAAGTGACTTTCCCAGGGTCACATGACTCCTATTCAGTAGAGCAGGAAGTGGAACTCAGGCTGTGTGACCCCACGTCCTCACCTCCATCACTGGAGGATGGAGGGTGGCTATTATTCTTTTTAAAGCGGGTGAGTGTGAAGGGTAGAGACAAACACGAGACAGATGAAACACGTACGGCGGAGCGGGGTGGAAAGGAGACGCAGACACGCGGCGGTCCCACGTGGGTGCACTTTAATGGGGGAGGGGTAACCACAGGTAAGGTACAGGTGTGCTGACACAAGAGGGTGGAAGGGGAAAAAGAGGGCTGGGACTCGTGGAGACTTGCTTTTAACGGGGAACGCAAGGGTATCTGGGAGAAGTGTCCTGCACATGTCATCGCGGTAATCCAGGGGATTGTTGGGAGCTGTAGTTTCCAGAAGGAACAACAGTGGCTGGTCCAGGACCCCTTATCCCGAAGAGCTCTTCAAGGCCGTGCCACCCCTCTGTTTACAGATGTGGAAAGTGCGCAGGGGCACTGTAAGATGTCTGGACCAGACCTGGGCTGCCCACCGCATGGCGAGATGCTCCCACGGGTAAGGCAGATGGAGGAATCCTTGTTTCAGATTCTAGATGCACTTGGTGGTCACCTAGCTGGACTTGGGGGGCTCAGGGTCAAGGACGCCTAGCTTCTGGGCTTCAGGCTACAGCGGGGGATAGAGGGTTTGCTCAGCTGTGCTCCCCCACCTCTCATGAGGTTCCTGTGGCTCTCTGCTTTGGAGCTCCTAGGGCCGGTTTCCCCTGTTAAGCCAGCATGTCCCAAAGGCCCATCCATCCCTGCTGGAAATGGCCTGGACAAGAGCTGGGCTGCACGGATGGTCGCTCTCAGCCTTTCCTCTTGGGTCCTGTTAGGCCACTGTAGGTTTTAATCACTTGCCATGTGCTATTTTCTTTTAGCGGTCTGTTTTATTTATGCAAATCTATTTGCAAAATGTAACTACAACTCCAAGTGGAAAGTCAGAATCCCTTGCCCTCATTAGAAGGTGACTCTAACAATAAACATAGTGACACCTGCCGCCCTCATTGCGACCAACAGGCCTTGCCCTGAGGCAGGTGGCAGGCCTCCACTGCTAAGTCCCATCTGTGCTGATGGACTCTGGGGACTGGCGAGCACTGCTCAGTGGGGAAGAGTGTCCACCGTGTGGTCCCCTCCTGCCAGCGCTGTCCTAAGCCATCTGGGTCTGACCCACATTACCCCAAGTCACCTGTCTGGTCCAAGCAAGCCATAGACTTCATCACCTACTGTTCATTCCTGAGCACTGGTCTCAGCCCTGTTTACTGTCTCCAAAGGCCTGTGTCCGCTTTGACTTTGATTGCCTGATCTTGAGCAGCAAAGTCGCATTGGAAGCTGGTATTCAAGCTTTAGTGCCCGACTTCAAGCTAATTCCAGATAACAGCACCCATTCTTGGAGGAAGGGATCTGGGCTGGCCAAAGCCTGACCCTGCAGTGTGTCCTCTGAAGGAGATCTTGGTGCAGCTAGCCATGCTGAGAGGAAAAACAATGAGACAAAACGCCCTCTGCCCCAGGGACCAGCCTCCATCGGACCCACACGGGCCATCTTGCCTGCCCTGTACCTGTGCCTGTCTTCTCAGAAGAGGGAAAGTCAAGGCACTTTTATGTCTTGGAGCCTAAGAAAAGAATGACAAGCTGGAGGCTGGGACTTGCTTATGCCAGCATGACAAGCCCTCAGCAAACAGAAGCTCTGACAGCATGGTGTCCTGTCGGGTCCGATGTCCCAACATATAACTACTTTTCCTTAACTGGACCGATACGGAGGCGCAGGAAATAATGAGACCCGGTTCACACAGCAATATCGGAAAGGGCATCTCAGGCTTCATTCATTCCTGAAGATCACCTGCGTTTATTATACAAACACCTTTTATTCCCCCCAGGTAAAACAAGGTGGAAACTCATTAATATTCTCTTTCAGGGGGGGACGCGGGAGTTCTGTCACACCAGCAACTCAGACACCAGCTTGGAATCCACACCTCTTCCCAGGCGATCTACATAATAACAAAGGGAAGGAGGGTCCATCCTGAGCCTTTTGTTAGGCGGCTACAGGTGTCTGGCCGGATAGCAGCTGCCCTTGGAAACTAAGCAAGGCCAGAGAACCTGGCTGCAAATATCTCGTAGGAAATGTGGGCCTACAGGGTCCCTCAGCCAGGTGGCTGGGGAAGAGTTCTCAGAGGAAGCGTTGCGTCTCTGAGGGTGCAAAGGAGCCAGCATGGAGCCCAAGTGAGGGAAAGCAGAATGTCAGTGTCAGGCCAGAACCTGACATCAGGTACCAGCAGATAGAAAGACATTGCTAGTGGCCGGCTCAGTGAAAGCCAATGAGCTGAGGAGCTTGTGCTTGGTGCGTGTGGAGCCCTTCATGAGTTCCACACACAAAACCACAAGTTACCCTGACACGGAAAGAACCTACTGTCTGACGATCCCAGCAGTGGACTGGCTGCTGGCCAAACTGGATCCGATCTCACCACGCATGCACGCACACATGGACATAAACATGCGCACACACACATACAAATACACACAGACACACACAACAGACGCTGACACACAGAGAGACACACACAGACACACGCATGCACATAGACAGGCACATGCACATGCGTGCACTTGCACACACACACACACAGAAACACACACAGACACACACACCACACAACAGACGCTGACACACACAGACACAGACACACGCATGCACATAGACAGGCACATGCGCATGTGTGCACTTGCACACACACACACACACACACATGCCACTCTGTTCTGCTTCCTCTGCTTTGCTTTCTCTCTCAGTGACAAGAGGACAGACAACCCTCCAAGATCACATGTTCTTTTCTTGGCAACTCCAGACGACTCTCTCTTGCAGGCTTCTTGTGTGGTCTTCGCACTCGGGATCTGTGGAAAGCACACACCTGTCCCTTCCCGATGGACCTGGAGGGGACATCTCACACATGCGGTGTACAACAACAGCTAGCATGGGCATCCACCTGGGCAGGCTTGAGCAGAGAGTTCTCGAGCATACTGTTTTGTGATCGACTTTGTAAAACACAATTGTGCTTAACTCGCCTTTGTCTGCAGTGTATAACATCCTCATGCTCTGGTTCTCGTGGTTTCCTACATGCTGATGTAGCTGCCACATTTTGCCATGTTTACTATGGTTCATATTCCTTTAGTAGACTGGGGCACCCTCCCATCGCTCTCTCACAGCGGTATTTCTGAGTTTCTAAACACTTCTCTAGAATTTAGACATTGCCTTTTATTTTCCGTAGACCAAAGTTTCTGTTTGTGAAGCATTCACGCTTGCAATGTTTTTATTTCTCCTCAGAAAGGCAGTGCTAATAGTCTTCCACCTGGTAAACGTGAGAGCTCTCTATTCCTGTACCTGCTATGGCACTGTCGAGCTAGCCTTAAGTTCAAACTAGGTTCCTTTCCTGGGACTCTCCATTAGGGAGCTCACAGACTTGATCCGGCCATTCACAAGATGGTCAGCAGAGGGCGCTCAACACCCAGCACTCGGCGCTGAAGGAGACCAAGCTAAAAACCAGCATTTCTCCAGGAAAACGCGACTTGGCAACGCTTTCAGAAGAGACAAAAAAGGTTGCTGTGCTGCCTCCGTCACTATCGCCTGAGTTTTTTGGGGTTCCCCAGGGGAATTCCATTTGTGATTAGGACTTCAGAACTCTTTCGGTTCTCCATCTTCCCCTCCCACAAGGGGAACCTGCATCTTCCTACAGAAAGGCAGTTACAGGATGTTTTCCTGGAGGCCTAATGCCCAATTGCCTGTTCAACACCCCCCCCCCCATTCCTATGTCAGAAAACCCTTTCCTGATTCTACACAACCAGGAGTCAGCTCATGCCCATTCCAAGAGGAAGGACTGGGTGCAGGCTCCTCCTGCCACGTACTCCTCCCACCCGTGGCTCTGCCTTGGGGAAAGGAAAGAGTTTGTGCTCCCAGGAAGGTACACCTGACTTCTCAGGGCCCACTCCAGACACTGTCCCCTCCACTCAGAAATGGAAAGAGGGCCTGAGATCAGCAGGGCGGGAGAGCTGCCCTGCCCGCCACCAGCTGCAACACTCTGCACCTCCCCTGGGCAACACAATAGAGACAATCCTGTCGGCAGAGGTGTGGGTGAGCCAGCCCCGAAGTTGTGAGCATGGGAGAGCTGTCCCCAATTCCTTATCTGTCATGTGGAGTCATGGGTAGGGTGAGATGCCCTCCCCAACACGCCCACCAATGCCTGAAGCAGATGGGAGAGCTGGCCCTGTCCAGCTGCAACCCCCGGGTGAGCAGACCCTGCACCTCGCTTGGGCAGCACAACAGAGCCAACCCCACTGGCAGAAGTGTGGGTGAGCCAGCACCGATATTGTGACCATGGAAGAGTTCGCCTGTTGTGTGGTGGCATGAACGTGAATGAAACAGAAGTGTGTGTGTGTGTGTGTGTGTGTGTGAGAGAGAGAGAGAGAGAGAGAGAGAGAGAGAGAGAGAGAGAGAGAGAGAGAGAGTGTCCTGCCCATCAATACCTGAGGTGGGTGGGACAGCTGGCCCTGAGGTCATAAGAACAGGAGAGCTAGCCCCGCCCCTCATCTGCTGCCACTCTCTGGAGAGCAGACCCTGTGTATGCCTGGGTGTCACAGTAGAGCTGGCCCTGAAGGTGTCGGTGTGGGAGATCTGACCCTGAGGACAGGAAAGCAGGAGAACTGGCCCCACCTCTTGCTCATCCCTGTACTGCAAAGGCGAGAGAGAGAGAGCTCACCTGATGGTGAGGACAAGGGAGAGCTGACCAACCCTGCAGCTGCCCCAGCCCAGAACCAGGATTATGAGTTGGCCCATCCCAATATCTCCTCCATCTGTGATCTGCTGGAACACACGAAGGGCTCGGTCCTGCAGACCCAAAGCTGCAGGATCTCCACAACACAGAGCAACAGCAGGATAACCAAGAGGAGTTCCAGTGAGGGCCCAGCATCGATAGCGTAGCAGAAACCAGAGGCCTGAAACAGACCAGTGACTCTGCAATGAACACTTGCAAGTAAAGACATCTGGACAAAGCGTTCACTACGTGACGCTACAGCTTCCATGATGAGAGATTCCCCCCCCCCTTTTTTTCTTTCCTTTTTTCTTTCTTCTCTTAAATTTATGGGGCTGCAAGGGTAGAGAGTGGATATGCAGGGACAGGAAATGAATGGGATGAACATGCATGATTTAAAAGACACAAAGGACGTTAAAGAAAAAGAAATGGGAAGCCAGGCTATGGTGGTGCACACCTTTAATCCCAGCACGTGGGAGGCAGAGGTAAGCGAATCTCTGTGAGTTCGAGGCCAGTCTGGTCTACAGAGTGAGTTTCAGCACAGCCAGGACTGTTACACAGAGAAACCCTGTCTCAAAATACAGAGAAAAAAAAAAAAAACAGAGAGAGAAGAAGGATGGGGGGGGGCCTTCCTCACTGGTTAGGCAACTTTTAAAAATGCACTCATACCTTTCCCCTGTAAGGATGAACACAATGTGTGGCAAGGACCAAAATCCTACTGGAGGGGCAGACAGTAAGGAAAGTCCAAGGGACTCTCCAGGAGACCAACTGGAACTGTCTAGCAGGACAGTCTCCAGCCATGTCCCCCTGGAGAGCACCCAGATGACCATTCAGAGCCAACAGCCAAGTAAAGGGCACCCTATTTGTCACCGATATATTTCACAGCCATGCAGATAGACATCTTGATAAAATACAACTGACAAGTCTCACATCTCTAGACATTCAGTCTTTGTCACCCCCAGGGCAGGAACTCAAGAGGGCAAGCGAAGCTTTCTGAGGCAACTACTCTGAGACCCAGCTGCAGGGGGGCTGTACAGAGGTAAACACAGTGGAGCCAGCGGGCGAACCCAAGGAACAGGGTACAGGGACAAAGTTCTGTAAAGAGATTTATCCAAAGGCATTGAATTCATGAGCTTTTGGTGGCTAAGATGTCCCACAGCCTCTGCAGCAAAGCGAAGGCCTGGAAACAGGACACACTCAAGGCAGGGGAAGATAGGTGCACTGCTCAGCAGTCAGGCAGAGGGAGACCAGTCCAGTCTTCTCTGCCCTTTGCTGTTAGTCTCTAGCAGGATTGGATAATGCCACCGCCTTCTTCCCATAATCCACAAAACTCTGCTGTTTCTTCTAAGATGACCCTCAGAGACACAGATTAGCTAGCTATCTGGGCACACCATGTCTTGAGCAAGCAGACCTATAAAGTCAGCCACCGCAAATTCTAAGGAGAAATGAGAAAAGCCTAACATTTGAAGTCCAGGTGATGGTTTTCTGTTCTGGGGAGTGGGGTGCTTCTCAAGAAGACATGGTGTGTGGGGGGGGTCCCAGATAATCTGCTGAAGGGATGTTCTGCCTCTTAGTCTTAGGAGATCCGTCCAAGGAGTATCTGTGCAGTAACAGTTTGCCAAGATGTGCTTTTGGGTTTTGTGCACTTTCCTCTGGGTGCACAGATGGATGCAGAGAATATGCTTTTGTTCAGAAAAGCACCTCCCAAGGGCTTCGTGGTCTCCAGCACACCTGGGAGATGGTAGAAGCTTTAATTGGTGGGGCCTAGGCCTTGAGAGATGGCTCAGTGGTTAAGAGTGCCTGCTGATTTTTGCAGAGGACCCAGGTTCAGTTCCCAGCATCGGCAAGGTGTGGCTCACACCCATCTGTAACTCAAGTTCTAGGGGACCTGCCACCCTCTTCTGGTATATGCAGGCACATACGCATACATATAAAATAAAAGTAAATGAAACTTAAAATAAAAGGTTGGGGCCTAGGGGAAAGAAATAAGGTCACTGGGGTGTGCCTCTGGAGAGAATACTGGGACTTCAGCCATCCTCTTTCATTTCATCCATGAGGTGAAGGGTTTTGCCACAGTCACCATGATGGACCTCAAAGTACCAGAGGAAATAAACCACAGGCTGAAACCTCCAAAATTATGAGACAAAATAAATAAATTTTTCCTTTTGTTGTTACTTCTTTTTTTGTCTATTTTTCCCCTTGAAACATGACCTTGCTATGTTGAAGAAGCTGACTCCTAGCCAGTGGTCCCCCTTCCTCTGTCTCCTGAGTAATGTGGTTTGTGCTATCATGCCTAACTCCTGCCCTCTTTGTAAGCTGATTATCTGAAGGATTTCTTACAGAAACGGAACGCTAATGACAGAGGCTTTGGGTACCCTGGTGATCAGAGCTGGAGTTTGACCCTGAGGCTCCTCTCTGTCTAAGATGTCTCAGGACCAAGATGGTGATGAGGAAGAAGGCTGCCTGGATGCGCATGAAGACTCTGCCAAGGGACCAATCCAGGCCAGAGTATATGATAGTCACTTTTCTGTTGCGATAAAACACCATGGTCAAAGCAACTTATAGAAGAAAGGGTTTATTTGGGCTTAAGGCGGCATTGGGCAAGAGTCCGCCACCATCACGGTAGGGAATGACAGCAAGCAGGTGAGTGGAGCAGCCAGCTGAGAGCTAACTGTGGCTTTGGAGACCCCAAAGCTGATTCCCAGTGACACAGTTCCTCCAGCAAGGCCACACCTCCTAAGTCTCCCAGAAATAGTGCCAACTGTGGAGCGAGTATTCAAATGCGGGAGACTGGGGGCATCTCATTCAAATCGCCACAGCATGTGTGACACCCTTTCAGTCACACGCGCTGACCCCTCATTCCCAAGTTCCCTAAGCCAAAGGTGACGTGTTTCCAGCCACAGATTTGTAGGGTTGTTATGAAAGAGCTAATGCGCAGCTGTGAACTCTTAGCATTAGAGATCTGTTGGGCTCCCTCAAAGGAGCTGCCAGGAGGAAGAGTGGCCCTCTATTCTTAATCCGTTTTTTATAATTTATTTAACTTTATTTTATGTGCATTGATGTGAAGGTGTCAGATCCACCAGAACTGGAGTTACAGACAGTTGCGGGCTGCCATATAGGTGCGGGGAGTTGAACCCAGGACCTCTGGAAGAGCAACCAGTGCTCTTATGAGCCCTCTCTCCAGCTCCTATTCTTATTCTTGAGTGAACTAAAGTTTGCTGAAGATCTGTTGCTGCATCCTTTCTCCAACATGGTGACTCAATACTAATTACAAATGCTCAGCCAATTGTTCAGGCTTCTTACTAGCTAACTCTTACACTTAAATTAACCCATATTTTTAAATCTGTGCTTTGCCATGTGACTTGGTACCTTTTCTCACTACAGCGTGTCCATCTTGCTCTCTCTGCATCTTCCAGGAACTTTCTCACTCTGCCCTTCTTCATTCTAGTATCCTCAGTTTGATTGTCTCACCTAACTTTATCCTGCCTTGCTATAGGCCGATCAGCTTCTTTATTAACCAATGAGAGTAATACATATTCACAGTGTACAGAAGGATTGTTCCACAGCACTTGAGATCTCCGACTCCCAGCTCAGGGTTCTATTCCCATGGGATGCAGCCTTTCCAGGCTGTCATCCCTGGTGCATCAAAGGCTGTGACTTCTGTCATTACGGAAATCCCTTTGGCTGGAAGCCATCCCTGGTCTGATTAACCAGGGTTGGCAGGTGAGGGACCCACTTTTGATATCAGAGCTCAGATAAGCAAGTCTGCAGTTACAAAATCCTCTTTCCACCCAGGGCCTGCCAGTGACTGCCTCTGCCAGGGGAATCTTCTTTTTGCGTGTTAAATGTTCTCTCCTTTTGCTGTGATCAAAGGGGTTGCTTGTTCCCCTGATAGGTGACAAAAGATGTCAGAGAGACTAATGAGATACCAGGGGCACTGCCCCTTTCCTTTTGCCTGGAGGAGAGAGACAGGGACTGGGTGGCATTTAGGACTTGGGGAGTGGTGTGAATGTAAGGGTGGAGGCTGCCACAGATACAGAGAAGGGGTATCCCAACCTGGCAGGCTCCAGGAGCTGACATCAGGTGGCTGAGCTACCAGTATCTTGCATCCTCCAGGCAAAGCATCTTAGTGGGTTGTATGGAACGCAGCCTCAAGCACTGTAGATTCTACTGTAGCTCTGAGACTGTGTAATTCAGGACCTGCCTGTCATTGCATACTTCTGACCATAATGATTAATTTTGGAGTGAGCATGTGACCTCATCAGAACCAAAGAGAAGTGGTCTTGGGGATCTTTTACACAGACTACTGGACGATGCTTCTTGCTGATCTTGGCATGATAAGGCAAGATTGGAGCTCCCTGGGAGCTTGTCCAGGAAGAACTAAGGAAACAGAGCCCCAAACGGTGCGAGACAGACAATGAGTTCTGTTGATTTTAGCACCTAGATCAAGCTGCACCTGATTGCAAGTTTCCTCATTTGTTTGTTTGCTTAGGCCGTTGTGATTTCTCCTGTTTGCGGTTGTAAAACAACAACAGCCATTTCATGATCTTTTATCTCGTGAGCATCCAAGGTGCCACACCCCTACATCATCTGCATTCTGTAAGTTCCCTAAGAACTTAGCAAATGGTTCCATCCATTGATCTACATTTCCAGACACCATCATCTTCAGCCCCTCTGGGTGTGTCACACACCCACACGGTAGAGCCTGTGTAGCTGGACACGGTGGTACAAGCCTGTATTCCTATCGCAAGGAAAGCTAAAGCAGAAGAATCGTGCATTTAGGGCCAGCCTGGACTACACAGTAAGACTTGCCCTCTCTCCCCCAAAGACTATCAAGACAACTCAGAGGGCAAGGGTGTGGTTGAGAAAACTTGAAACCTGAGTTCATGCCCCAGAATCCGTAGGGTAGAAAGACATAACTCCAGTAAATTGTCCTCTGACCTCCACAGGGGCTGCGGCTCACGTGCGGGTGTGTGTGCACATAAACACACAAATAAATAAAAGTGACTTTCACAAATCTCTGATGGCAAGGGCATGTCTAGAGAGGGAATCTGAGGCCTGCTCAAGTTGGTGCCACAGGGTAAGCTCCTGGCAGGGGCCACCCCGTGCAGTTTCTTCAGTCTTGAAGTCTTCCCTCAGAATGAGCCCCGGGGAGTAGACCGGAAGTCCTTGAAGCCAGATGACTGCTTCTGTCTCTCTTGAATGTGACAGTCCTATTTTGCAGGTGCAGATACAGAGGTAGCAGAGACATTTGATGCCCCTGCTATTTTAAGCAAGTTTCCCTAGACAAAAAGAACTCAGTATGTGTGTTTGTGTGTATATATGTGTGTGAGAGAGAGAGAAAGGGAGAGACAGAGGCATATCATGTGTGATATTATTTTCATTATTACATATCATATAAACATTAAATTCAATGCATATATACTAAAAGGGACCTCCACTTGGCTTACACGAATAGGGTCTGAGAAGTCCCACAACCGTCTGCACACTGGAGAGGCTGAAAGCAAGCTAGCTGTCTGATCCACAAAGCTGGATTGCTTCCGTAGCCCCAGTCTGGTGGGGAGGAGTCCCAGAAAGCAGCTGGCCTTCACTGAGTTCTGACGTCAGCAAAGGATGGCAGCCGCCTGAGCGGTGGTGACAATGTGTGGCTCTCAGGAAAAGGTAAAGTCAGGCAGCACCACATTGTCCCACAGACTTTTCTGTCCATGTGACCTGTGGGAGGGTGACAGCCACTGGAGGTGTGTGTGTGTGTGTAGGGGGTTTCTTCAGAAAACCCTTCCTGAGCCTTTCCTCATAGGCCTATCCCGAGGTGTGTCAGGGTTCTATAGCGGCTGTCTCTCCCTGGGGAGGCTGACAATCAGTTAGTAGCTCAGGCTATAGGACTGGGTGCCTCAGCAGTCCCATGCTGGAGTTAGAAACCTGGAAGTTTCTGGAGAGCCACTGGTCCCTACTCCATGGTGGAAACCCAATGTCAGTGACGAAATCAGCAACAGCAACAGCAATGGGGTAAGTCAGCTCCAGGGCAAGAGGGAGGCCTGGCTGTAGCTTCCTTCTGCTTTTTTGTCTGGATTGCTACCAGAAGGGGCCACCTACAATGTGTGTGTATGTGGTGTGTGTGTGTGTGTGTGTGTGTGTGTGTGTGTGTGTTCCCACAGCACCAAAAGCAATCAGGACAGTTCAATTCTTCAGGTGCAGCTGCCTACTCAGGTGATTGTAATTTATGGCAGGTTGTGACATTAAAGCCAACTATATCAGGTATGATGGTAAGTCTTGGTTGTCAGCTTGACAGGGTCTGGAATCAACTGAGACACCATATTTGAAAACTGGGCCCACGACCAAATGAGCACTTACTGTTGCAGCATGCTTCTCTACGGCTGCGAGTAAACACTAACCCGAGCAGCCTGTGGGAGGCAAGGGTCTCAGTTTACCGCTTTTCAGAGGCAGTCCATTCTCCGGGAAGCCAGGGCCCTTGCTGCTATTGTGGGCTTGTGTTTACATGGGGGAGGGGGGAGCAGGCTCTTGTTCTGTTGAGCAAGCTAGCCTCAAACTCTTGATCCTCTTGCCTCAGCCTCCCACCAAGGGCTGGGATTACAAGTCTGAGTCACCACACCTCATGGTCCCAAGGAACTCACAGTGGGGAGGGAGAGGGCCAGGCAGATCCTCACTGAAATGCCACAGGTGGTCCCCTGACTTTTGTTAACAGCCCCTTCATTCCTCCTGCCACACAGTCAGCTCTCACTCATCAAAACAGCCTCAATGTTCTTGTCTGTATAATGGGAACAGTAAGAGGCTCACAGAGTACAGCTGACAGAGACAAGAGACTCTTACGTAGGTAGGGGCCGTGGGATCTGAGCACAGTTATTTCTGCATTTAGCTAGACAATGGCTCCTCCTCCCCCTCCCTGGAGAGGTGAACTCTGCAGTGTTTCCTTCAGACTTTCCATTTGTCTGTCTGTCTGTCTGTCTGTCTGTCTGTCTGTCTCTCTTCCTTTTAAGATTTATTTATTACATATACAGTGTTTTGCCTGCAGGTCATAAGAGGGCATTAGATCTCATTACAGGCGGTTGTGAGTTACCATGTGGTTGCTGGGAACTGAACTCAGGAGCTCTGGGAAAACAGCCGGTGCTCTTAATGTCTAAGCCATCTCTCCAAGCCCTTCTTCAGACTTTCAAGGTTTCCACAAGCAAGAAGCCTTAGGACCACAAAGCTTAGCTGCCTTGCTTCCATCCAGGTAACTAGATAACTAGGTGGTAACTAGGGAGGCAACTCGGGCCTGCCCTCCCAGTTCACTTGGTCCCAGGAGAGCCACCTAAGGAATCTTGTACCCCCGGACTCATAAAGGGCTAGATCTGTCTGTTCATACACAGATGTGGTTACAAAACCTACCACGGGACAAGCAAGGCCACCACAGGCACCATGAGAAAGTCCAGCCGGGTTGCTGGTTAAAATGAGGAGGGGCTGCATCTATCTAAGCAAGGATGCAAACACAGACACCAAGTGTTCCATCTCCCAAGGGGTGTCTCGAAAGGATGAGGGGAGCAACAAGTGGTGTCTCTCCGTGTAGCATCAGTCCCTCGCCAGGCTCCTCTCGGGCTCTGGGCAACATCTGGGCAGCTGTTGGGCAGCCCTTAGACTGTCACTGTGTTTGACGCTGGCGTCTGACCCTGTGCCATGCTAGCCTTCAAGACAGACAATGAATGCGCATTAATTACAGCATGCAAATCAACCAAGTGATCCTTCATTAGCTTAATTGCCTCTTCTATTTTATCAGTAAACTGTGATTCTCAGTTCCTAATCCCCATATCTGATGCTGCCAGCTGCTAGTATGGGATGCTTGCAGACAGTTTAGGGGGTGCTTGTCTGTCCTGCCATCGCCCCACGCCCCCTCCCCACACTTACTTTCTTCAGAAAAGAGCTGGCGGCTGCTATGCCTAGTCCAGGCCAGTCTGGTCCCCAGGTCAGAAAGAAGTGGATCTAGGTCAACGTGTGTTAGAAGACAGGGAGGAACCCCCGAGGTCATGCGTGGCCTCTGGCATCAGTGTGGATGGTGGATACTCCCATTCTTGCTGCTGGCAGTGTGAAGAAGGCCCTCCCTGCTCGGGCTGGCCAGTGGCTTAGGTGCTATCACCAATGCATGGTCGAGAGAAACATGCTGAGATTTGCAGAAGATGAAAAGGGTCCACCCAGGACGACAGAGCAAATGGATGGCCACACAGGGCCTCCATGCAGGCGGGGTGTTACCTAGCACATGCCTACAGGAGGAACAGTACCACAGGCAGCCAGAAGGTGCAAGTGGAACAACTGATGCCGGAAATGGGCAAGGGAATCACTCTGAGGGCCAGAGTGTCATGTGCATAGCTGAGCCCTTGTCCCTATAGCCATGGGATGAGTCTGTGTGGGAAAACTTGATCATACTGGTGTGTGAGCATGCTTTCTGTCTGCGGTTAGGAACCAACAGAAGGGGAGCGAGCCTCTAAAGTAGCTGTACCAAGGCGGGGAGACAAGGGAGGAATCGCAGATGGGCTATTGGGAGCTCTGTCTTTGTCGTTTGCTAAACAGAGAACAAGTTTTAGGGCGAGAGACTGAGTTCAAGGCAGATGTCATTAGAACTCTGTTAGTCTAAATATAAAGATGGTCCCTGAAGCCATGGAACAGACAAGACCCAGGGAGTCTGAGGGGAAGAGAAGGGGGCCAGGACTGAAGTCTGAATAATATCCTATTCTAGTAGTTTTTTTTATCTGTAAATAATTATATGGGTACAGGAACCAGCAAAGATATCTCAGACAGGTTCCACGCATTGTGTATGACACCATTTTATAAGGAAGGTTAGGTAAAGCTGAAAGCTACAAACCCCAGGCTGGACGAGACGGAACAGGTTATGACATCAGAAAAGCAATCTCAGTTGAGACTGGGTCTGGCTGCAAGTGAGAGCGGTCAAACAAGAGCAGAGTTGATGTCTTTTCACAGAATAGTCAACACAGACATCTACTCCGGCATAGAGACCTTGCTCCTCCACGTCCTTAGGGACACAACCTTCTTCCTCCCACTCCAGCATCTCTAGGGTATAGACTTTGTCTTCACAATCCATTTTGGTACCTAAAACTGTAGCCATAACTTCTGCTTTCCATATCGCTAAACGGAGGAGGGAGAGGCAGGGTAGAAAGCTGATAAGCATATAGTAAGCCATTTCTAAGGAAGGGTCCCAGGAGCTACATATTGACCAGAAGTTAGTCAGAACATTTAATGTGAGATAGGCCGAGAACTGGTTTCATTCTTGAACTCAGAACCAAAGGCTGCATTCCCAAGGAAAAGGGGAGAAGGGAGACAGGGAGCAGGTGGGCACCTTTGTGGGGCCTAAGGAGAGCTGCGCTCTGCACCCTGACAAACTTCCATGAGACCAACCAGGAAACCTGTAACAGAACAGTCTCACGGGTTCCGAGACAAGAAAATCCATAGCAAGGTGGCAGAGACAATGACCATTGTCTATCTGATCTGAGAGCCCTGGACTGTGAGTGCCTTATTCTTTAGGGGAGGTGTCGTGGAGGTGAGAATTCTTAGAGAATGTAGACCCCAAGACTCCAGGAGAAGACAGCAAACAGACAAAAAGGAAGGTGGCCAGCACAGGTTAGCAGTCAGGAGATTTAACAAGAGCTGTGGGAGATGGAGGACTTCCTGTCTTCGTTGGTGGCTCCAGAGTGGGGCCCAGGAGTGGGTGGTGACAGAAAGAGAGAAGGGGCATATGTCACAAAACTGAGACCTGAGGTCCAGGATGTCGATGGGTGGGGGACAAGATTCTCCAGCTCACCCCAGCAATCCAGCTACCGCTGAATACACTTTATCCTTCTCAGGGTTATTATGACGCCTGCCTCTCCTAGACCTGGACGGGCTCCCAGGAGACAGACTTTCCCTTACCCAACCTCACCTGGTCCTCTGAGCTCCCCACCCACCAGCCCTCTAGGAAGCAAAGATTGGGATCCTTCAGCAAGCCGAAGTCATAGGCTCTGCCCGTGCAGGAATCATCTGAACGGTAGAACCATTTCCACGGCCCAGCCTGCACCTGCTGCTCTGTTTAAGCCTCTCTGTGTCAGCACAGCTCTTCCTGCGCCTGGTGAGCTAAGCTGCCCTCAACAAGTGAGTGACAGGAGTGAGTGGATAATCTCTCAGCTCCTTGGCTCTGTGAGGGCGGGCAGCAGAGGGGCATGTGCCTACTGGAAGCTCCCCGCACTCTCCCGGAGAACAAGATTATGATAGTCTGTGTCCCTTCGCTGCTCCCTCCCATCGGTTTGGATTCCTCCCTCCCCTCCCGGTGTTTTACTTCAAAATAAACATGTATCCAAATTATTGTCTTGAAATCCTCTCCGGAGAAAAGCCACATAACTGGATGGTTGCCAGGTACTAGGAGAGCGGTAACTCCGTGGTGGCCTCTGGGCCCCACACCCTACTAGTCTCTGGCAGCTGGCCAGAAGGCTGCAGCCTTAACATTTTACGAGTTCCTCATGGGTTGCACCTTTCCATCTTGTAGGCCACACTCCAGCCACATGACTTCACCCAAACCGACCCTTGGCAAAACTGATGGCTTTGTCCAGGCTAGTTCAGGCTACACACTTATGGACAGAAAGGGTGTCGGAATCAACCTTATAAGCCAGACTTATCATCTTTTCCAGAATGAGCTGTCCACGGTGGGTTCATAATTACAAAAAAAAAAAGCAGCTGGTTGACCCTCCCTGCCAAGAAGCTCCTCTTTCTCATCTGGTTCATTCACTGGTACTGAGCTCCTCCTACGAGCCATCCCCAAACGCTAGAGCAGAAGGGGGGGCAGACAAAAACAACACAACTATATGGGGGGTGCAGGATCATGCTGCTCCCACAAAGTGCCTCTTCCAAGGCTCCCCCAAATGCTTCCCGCCTGTGAGCCCCGTGGGTGTTCTAGGACTTGTGTTGACACATCCTTGGCTGGCCTAGAAATGTCCTAGTTGTCCCCATTGCTGTGACACCTGGAAGAAGAGGCTATGTCAGCAGGGCTGACCTCAGCCTGGGCAGCCTCGGACTGCCACCTCAGACCCCACAGGAGGGGTAAAGTCACCCCCCCCACACACACACACATCTCCCATCAACTTTTCATAAAAATCAATTTCTGTCTCGTTTTCGCGGTGTACATAAAAGGCGGTGGCATCAATTAGCCTCCGGTCCCTCCCATCCTTTCCTCCTGTCTTTTCTGGAAGCCTCTTTGTAGGAAAATCTCATATTTCAGCAATTTGCATCATCCACACATTCCGCTTTGAAGTTCTAAGTTATGGTAAGAAAACGACCCACTTATCTGCCCATAAAAAATGTTCAAAGCTTATAAAGTCCTAGAACAGATGTACATTATCATTGGATTTGCGGCCTTTTTGCTGGAGCGTGCCTAATAGTTTCCGCCGCCCCTGGCCCCTTTCCCACCCCCATGAGCACTGCCTCTTCATAGAATCCCGCCTGCCCCTCAGCCCTCCTGCACCCACCCCCGCACGGAACCCCGCCCCCAGCTCCTCCCCGCATCTCTTCTTCACAGAAGCCCGCCCCTTTGGCCTTTCTCAGCAGCTCCTTTCCACAAAAGCTGGACCCCGCCCCTCCCACATCTCCTCTCCTCAGAAGCCCTCCCCCCTCCCGCATCTCGCTCTGCAGAAGCTGCTCCCCACTGGGCCAGGCCGACTTCAAAGGTCCTGGGTTGCCTGTGAGAAGCAAAGCACAAAGTGGGAACACGGGGGCTTTTAAAATCCCCCACGTTAAAGTCAATATTGTCCCTCCCCCCTCCCCCCACTTTGCCGGCAGAGGGGCGCAAGTCCGTTCTTCCCTTCTTGCCTCCCGCCACCAGTTCAGCAATTACCAGAGGGACACGCAGGCTCCAGATGTCTATCCTTGCATGCCTCACACCCTCTTCTTTTAAAAAGAGTTTGTTTTGACAATTTCATATATGTATATAATGTATTTTCACCGGATTCAGCTCCATCTCCCAATTCTTTTCCTCTCCCACTCCCCTTGGACCTCTTCTTCCTGATAAACCACTGAACTTGATTTGGATGGTTGCATGGATATGAGCTGTTCACTGGACCATGGGCGACTTACCACCTGCTATGTCCTCGAAGAAAAATCACTTCCCCTCCCCCAGCAATCGTTAACTTCCAACAACTCCTTGTGTAGGCACGGGGTTTCCTAACCTGCTCCACAATGTGCTCAGTCTCATGCACGCCACCACAGCCGCTCGCTCGGTGTTTGTAGGAGCAGTGGCCACATCGTGTCCAGAAGACACTTGTCCCCATTCTCTGGCTCTTAGCATTTTTTTCCTGCCCCCTCTTCTGAAATGTTTCTGGAGCCTCGGGGGCAGGAACTTGATAGGGATGGAACACTCAACAGCCACTTATTCTCAGAGTACTGACCAGTTACGAGTCTGCATTAACCACTGACCACTGCAAAACGGAGCTCCCTGACCAGGGATGAGAGCAGCAGTAACCCGCCGGTCTAAACATGACAGTCTACAAGGTAGCTTGACAGTATATCCATTTAGCAAGACAACAGTAGCCCCCTCCAGGCTATGACCTCCAGGGCTTTTGACTGGATTTACAGTACCAGGCATGCATTCTCTCCTGTAGAGCAGACCTTAGATGCCATCTGAAAATGCTTGGTTATCCTTGTAACTTCGTGTCGCTGTTGTAGCGGTGGGCACATCTTCCTGGAAGGTCAGCGATGAAGCATCCTGTTCACTGCTCGGTAATACGATGACTCCTCTTCCCCCAGCAGTCTGAATAGGCACTATGAAAGCTAGTCTTTAGGAAGGAAGTTTTCAGGTCAGTTCTAGCTTGACTTCTCTGTGTCTCGAATTTAAAGTGTCTTGTCTCTTCAGGAGTAGGGTCTTAACTATCCAGGTATGGTGGTGGTCAAACGCAATAGCCATAGCTGTATTTGAGGGCATCTCCGGGGCCTCCCTGACTAACAATGGATGAAGGTATCCCAAGCCTGGCACTGGGATCTTTGGTTAAATTATGTCTTCTGGGAATGGCATTCTCCACCCATACATTGTACCTCTGCTCAAACTTCTTTTTCAAAACATTTATTTTGAATTATCTTACAAAGCAATGGGTTTTCATGAGCTTCTCCATACACCTCTAGTTTTGCTTAACCTTCCCCACTCTCCCTCCTCTCTTTACCTCTTCTGCCTCTATCCTTGCTTTATGTTCCTTCCTGCACTTAAAGACTGTCCCTGCACATCTGGAGCAGCAGCGCCCTCTGCATACCAGGACCAGCAGTGCCCCTGCACATCTGGAGCAGCAGCGCCCCCTGCACATCAGGAGCAGCAGCGCCCCTGCACATCTGGAGCGACAGCGCCCCTGCAATCTGGAGCGACAGTGCCCCTGCACATCTGGAGCTGCAGCACCCCTGCACATCTGGAGCAGCCGCACCCCTGCACATCAGGAGCAGCAGTGCCCCTGCACATCTGGAGCAGCAGCGCCCCCTGCATATCAGGAGCAGCAGCGCCCCCTGCATACCAGGACCAGCAGTGCCCCTGCACATCTGGAGCAGCAGCGCCCCCTGCACATCAGGAGCAGCAGCGCCCCTGCACATCTGGAGCGACAGTGCCCCTGCAATCTGGAGCGACAGTGCCCCTGCACATCTGGAGCTGCAGCACCCCTGCACATCTGGAGCAGCCGCACCCCTGCACATCTGGAGCAGCGTGCCCCTGCCCATCTGGAGCAGCAGCAACCAGATAGATCTGGAGCAGCGCGCCCCTGCACACCAGGAGCAGTAGTTCCCATCCAGGATGGAGACAGACTAGTGTATCCTGAGCACCTTGGTGGGGAAGCACGCCAGACACCCACAGTAGGTGGTGCTGAGTCACCATGTGCCTTACAACGAAGCTCCCGGTCCAGGGTGGTTTCCAATCCTTTCACCATGCCCTAGCCAATGGCGTATGCTATCTTACACTGCTGAGCTTCCAACTTTTTGATGTCTCTTAGGTTCCAGAGGACACCATCCACCAGGCTCTCTTCCAGACCCTACCAACCCTGGCTGGTTCCCTCGCCACTCACCCACACTGGCCTCCAGCCATTCACCCAGTGCCTCAGAGTCTTGGCTGGATTACTAGCTGGCCAATTCCTCATCAATCTTGCAGTCTCACCTACGCATGGTTCTAACTCTCTCACACCCTCAGTCTGTTATGCGCCGTTAGACCTCCATGTCCCCACAGAAGGCATCCCAGTCTGTAGCGATGCCACTGTGTGACAGCTGCCCCCACCCCACTGGCCTGTGAGTTCTGTGAAAGCCTATCAAGATGGGGCCTGCTTTGCCTCTCGTGAGCACTTTTGATGGACTTGAACACTTCCTGACATAGTTGTTGATTACTACATACTAGAAAAGCATGGACAGAGAACTCTGGAGATAAACATGGAGTGGGTGTGGTCCAGGGAATGGCCAGCTGAGTCTGAGATGGTCATCTCTGAGCAGTGAGGCCCAACTCTGTGCTCTGCCCAAAATCCTTCTCAAACCCTGCTCAAGTTTGGCAGCTCCTTGTAACCACAGACTGATGAGTTATAAGGAAACCATAGTAAGACATCTGTAGCATGCACAGGCCAATGCTCAGGGAAAAGGAAGAAAGCCAGCCTTGGAAAGGTTGGGCATGGAATCTCAAGACCAACCACATTACAACCAGATGCTGCACTTTGTGGTCAGAGTCAGGGGATGTCGGATCAAGTGACCTCAGTTAGGACACCACACCCAGGCTCTCAGGTCACTCAGGGCCCCTGTAACATGTACCCTGCTAAGACCCCACAAGATAACATCAACACCACTGTTCCTCTCTTCTGCACCCCCAAAACATCCACACTACTCCCAGTTTTCAGCCTGTGCCAACTTCCTGGACACAGAACAAGCATGCTACAGGAGCTGGACAGCAGGATCCTGGCACAGCAATGCCACTACCTACTTGTGCTTCTAAGCCAATCACCAGAGATGCTTCTCAGGCTGGTATCGGGCACAGCTGGGTCTGGCTAGAGGCTGTGCAAGAGCCTAGGAGTATGAATCCTTTAGTCACTGTACAGGCCTCTCACTAGCACTCATCAGGGTCCTTGGACTCTGGTGAACAGAGACTTGGTGGAAACCACATAACTGACATAAACAGATCTGAAAAGAGGGTTCCATCCTTGACAGGTGCTGTACTGTGCTTTTAGCAACCTGTCTATCTTCGAGTGCAACTCCAAAGTTATTATCTAGGGCATTTTCATGGTCATTCGCGAACATGGAAAAGCATTGAAATGGCTGGCTGCTGGCTGCCTGGCTGCTCACGCCCAGCTTGGGAAGAACAGGACAATACCCTGGTCTCCGGTTCTAGCTCTCCTCTTATAAACACATGTCTTTGTCACAATTTCCTTCTGGGCTTTGCTCTGTGTTGGGGATTTCACTGTTTAAAATGGTCCCTGGGCCTAGAGCATGGGGAAGCTGGGATTGTCTCGAGGAGTCAATGCCAGGCTGGAGATGTGGTCCTATAGCCACACTCAATGTGAGTATCAGTATCCTGGAACTAAGTGACTGCACGGGGCAATGTGCACTGGCTGGCTGACGGCAGTGTCATGACAGGCTGGCGGGAACCTCACTCTCTACGTCCCCAGCAACAGCAGGTAAGTACTCATACATGGAGTGTCCAAGGCAACCTGGCAGACCAACTGCAGAGATGAATGAGCACAAACTAGCCACAAACACTGATCAACACTGAGAAGGAAGGGTTCTGCAGGATCCACAAGCTTCAGGGCCGTTGGTAAGCCTGGAAGGTCTCCAGAACTCTTTCTCTTTAAACTACCTGAACTAGTGACAGTGACGGTGGCCCGTGGAGAAGGTGTGGTCCTGGCTAGTCTCGGTCAATGCCTGCTGGCCATTCAGTCAAAAGCTTTAGAAGGCTGCTATTTCTCTGAAGAAGGGCCCCACAGGCTGCCAGCGTCCAGTCCTATCCACCTCTGTAGGCTCAGAGTTGTCACTCTCTGAGACCAGGGTTGGGGCAGACTCATGGTGATGCATGGTGGCTCTTCCGAGTCCCCACAAGCCAGGTAGAGAGGAAAAGAACAACCCCATGGGATTTGGTCAAGAAAAGCAACAGGCCAGGTAGGGTGACCCTCAAGAATGTGGCAGAAGGACCTCTGCAGTTGGGGCGAGGGCAGGATAGCACCCACAGTCTCCTGGGGGCCATATTCTCCTAACAGAAGCTTCTGTTTATGATAGGCCTCGTACATGCAATGCTCTGTGCTGAAGCTTTACAGCCGTGGGTCCATCTATCTTCACAGGAGTTCTGTGAGGTGGGAACTGATGAGCCCATTAGAAAGCAGGAAACCAAGGTATCTACCAGTAGCCAGGTCACTTGCTCAGTGTCACTGAGCAGTGTACCGTCAATCATGCCAACTGGGGCGGTCTCCTGAACCTACAGAAGCTGCAGCAGGACAGGCAGCATTGGGGTCCTCTGCCCGCGCTGAGCGCTCCAGACCAGCCAGCAGTCTTTCTGCTCCCATTTCTGGGCAGCTGGGTGGCATCAGTCCAGGCACCCCTTTCCCATCTCCTATTTTGCTGGAAGCTTCACAGATCCAGGAGCTTAAAGCTGAGTGGATTTCGTCAGGCTACTTGACAAAGCAATCTTGCTTTGGGGCAATTGCACCTCTGGGGCTTTGCCATGGCCAGCCTTGTTCACTTGAGTAATGTGTTATGTGGTGAAGGTCACCAGAGCTCCCTGACACCTTCCTGTGAATGACATCTCATGCCTGGAACACACCCTCACCTGGATCCAGCTCAGCTCCCCGCGAGAGGGGCAGTATGAGACCATGAGCCCTAAGGCAGCTAGGCCAGGATGGGAAGCCTTGGCCAGGGATGGGTCCCAGGCCCTGGGAGACTTGTACATTACTTGAAGGGTCAGACACTACTCAGCTCCCACAGATTGCTGTATGGAGGAGGGTGATTTTGAGTTTCTCATTCTCATGAAAAAACAAGCCTTGATTTTTTTTTTTTAAGTGAAAGCTTTAGATTTTGGACATTCATTCAAAGTCTTTGAAACTCTGAAATGAGTCAAACAAGACATGCTGGGCCTTTCTAGGACTGCCCCAGCTGTTGGGGGTTAGCATAGGAGCTAAGAAGACTGAGTGGAAGGGGGAGAGTGGGCCAGAGCTCTGGGAAACTTGGGCTTATCCCTGCTCTATCTGCCCTCTCCCACAGATGGGCACATGGTCCAGGGCTTACTACTGAATTGTCCGGCCCCTCTCCAGGTTCCAGGTACTGGGTATCTGGAAGGAATCTGTGCCTTTGTGTAGACAGCAAGTGCCTCAGGTAGGAAAAAGGCCTTGAGTTGGTCTGGGGTTGACTTCTGGGGACAAGTGTCTGAACAAGTTTGCCTACTGAAGTCTCTCGATTCTCCTGTGTCTATGGTTGAAAGATCCTTCTCGTCCAATCACAATCAATTGTTCAAAACCACAAAGAACATTTGACTAAATTGTCACTGGTTCTGGGGGAAGGCGGGAACCAACCAATCAACCAGCCAGAAAAAAAGCAAAGACAACACAGTAATGGTTTGTTTCTTTTCAAATAAACTAAATTATTGCTTTTGCTGTGCTGTTTTATTGGCTTTTTGTTGTTGCTGTTGTTCTAGAGGGCAAACCCAAGGCCAAACATAAGCTACGCAAGAGCTCTAGCACTGAGCTACATCTTAAGTATGTTTTTCAAAACAAAATCAAAAGATAGCAGTGCCATTGCTAGACACACTTTTATCCCTAGGACACCAGCAGGGAGGATGCAATGATTGACATGAGGCCATAAACTTCCCTGTTGTCTTGCAGCGGGTGCCTTATCTCTTTCACCAACATGCTCTCTCTCCTATTCACTAACCACCTACAGACACACGGGGCCCCCTAAAGAACCCCACTTGGGGGTTGCAGACAAGACAGAAACTCGGGACCAGGTTTGAAGGCATGCATTGCTTGCTGCCCTCTGCTGGACTTGCTAAGGCTCCAGGAAGAACAGCCTGGTTGGAAAAGGATGAACAGATTTTGTGGTCTGCTTTGATGAATGCGTCCAGAATTTTGTTTTCAGAAATATCGAGCAGAGAAACACTAGTTAACACAGGGCATCAAACCGCTGGTGGAGGTGAGGAATAACCCTGTCAACCTGGGAACCTTTAAGATCTTTGGCCGTCTCTGCTTCTCACTCTGAGAGCTAAGCCCCAAATGGTTTCCCCATCCACCTTTCTACCTAGGGAGAGGGGTCTGCCAAAGCTGGCTCTCACCGTGACCTGGCACCTTGTAAACAAAGTGGTGGCCACACTGAGCTCTACGCTGCCAAGTCAACCTTGGCCCAGGGCTCCAAGGCCAAGTGCAGGAATCAGGAAGAGGCGTTTTAAAACGTGTATGCCTATCTTATTAAGGCCAGATCTCCTCTTAAGTGGAGGGTGAAGTCTGTGTCCATGCCAGTGTCACGTGATCCACGCCAATGGGGCCACTAGATCTCAGTAAGTCCCGCTCTCTGGAAGGTTTGTGGCTTTGTGGCAATGGTGTAGATGGGCTCGTCAGAAGCAATGGCAGCACAGCTAGGAGGGAAACTTTACCCGTACAAATAGAGGTACTGAGCCCTCCAGCCTGGTCCTTTGCCTAGGTTATGGTCACTTATTCTAAGTTCTGTGGAGTTTTGGGGTCCCTGTTACAGCACAGGAGGGGGTGTCTCTCCTTATCTCCCTCCTATCTCACCCAATACACATACTCCTTGAGGCAGGGCCAAAACACGGGCTCTCAGAATTCTCAGGATGGCCTGTGGGCCAGAAACACCACTTCTAGGGGTGGGAGCTTCTGAAAAACCACGGTCCCTGTACCTTAACCCTAATTCACCTATCCCCCCTAATCCAGAGGATTGGGCCTGGGAGTCTATATTTAACATGCTTCTTCAGTCCTAGGATTCAAATATTTCTCTCAAAAGGCCGCCAGAAGTTATCTAGGGGATGTTGCAAGACTCCAGAGTATCACCTTGGCTGTATAGGATACTATCTGGGATCCTGAGCTCTTAATGATCAGGCTACATCCCAGACTTCCAAAATCAGCATCTGGCCTCTGTAACTTCCTCCAGGTGGTTCTGAATGCAGCTTCCATCCACTGAAAGGCTAGCCTGTTCTCAAGTCACACCAGGAGGGGCCTGGGCCTCAGTGAGTTAACTCTTAGCTCCATGTTGCAGGATTGCTTGGAAGGCTGGGAGAGAGCAAAGGGCCGACTGGGTCAGCTGGAAGCCGGGTGTTTAAGTTAAACCCTGTCACTCCCTGGGACCACATACTGGACACTGGGATCCCTCCAAAAGAAAATATAGTGGGAAAAATGGGGGTTGGCTTCAAGGTTCTGCTGCCTCAGAGCAGATCAGAGCCCCAAATGAAGGGGAAATCTGAGGTGAGGTGGGGGGAGTTTAATGATGGGAAGGGTGGCCTGTGCCTGCGTCTAGTATCAGTAAGGCAGGTAACTGATGCATCTCCACCGTCTCTACAGACACAGCCCTGCTGCCGCACTGGGAATGGTAGGAAACCAAGGCCAACACCAGGAAATTGGTTGCTAGAGTGAACCTGGGTAAACGGCAAGGTTGCTTTGGAGAATTTGGAGTGTGCAATCCCCTAGGGTGTGGCTGGCAGCCCGCACCTTCACACAGAGCTGAGGCTGCTGGGTGGCATCTATAGCCCAGGTCAGGGGACACAGGAGCTGCTCGTTAGAATGACTTTTGACAGGTAGCCCCCCTCTTCTCCTCTCTGGCTTTTGATCCTCAGGCCCAGCAGCAACCTGAGAAATCTGAGATGTGAATGCAGGGCAAAGGAGAAGGTCAAACAGGTCCTGGCTATGCCCTTTGCCAGAATGCCTAATTGGCATGGCTGGGTGTGCGGTGTTCCCAAGAAGGGGAGGTGAGAGCACAGTGGCTATCCACCCTCCCACCAAACAGCTAGTGCAGTCTGCTCAAAGCTTCAAGGCCATGATGCCTTGAATCAATCAATCAATCAAACAAACAAACCGAGATACTTCTCTAGGCTCCAGGGATGCTGGGTGCTCAGAGCTCAGGGGACAGAGAAGCAGCAGCTCTGTCCGGGGAACTGGGTCACATCCACACAAAGGATCCAACTTCATCTCCTCTACCTTCCTCCCTCTCTCCTTTCTCCTTCTGGCGCCTCCTAATTATTTGCTATAACCACTTTTAAGGGGTCACCTACAATAGCTTCAAAACGGACACCACACTTGCTATTGAAACCAGCAGCTCTGTATTGACACCTTCTGCCACTTTCTGTCTCGAGAGTAGGCAGTGAGACAAGTTACGTACAAGGACCCTCTGTGCAGTATGTCACGGCGAAGGATGAGAGACAACCCACAGGCCTGCCGGGAGGTGACAGTGCCCCTGAGCAAGAGAGGGCTGAGCAGCTGTTAGGGGGAAGAGAGTTCAGTGACTCAGGGGGAGGTCCCCAAGCGCACTGGGCTGCAGAGAAAAGAGCCTAAGAATGAACGCTATGCTGGTCCTTGGATAAAAATAAAAGAACAAGGTGGGGAGGGGACTGAACATAACTGCCGGGTTTTCTCTCTTAAAAATAGATCAGAAAGAAATAGTGCAAAATGTCAGTATTTGAAACTTCTGGATGGGGAGTTCAAGGTTACCGTTACACAACTGCTTCAAACTCTGAATTTTTTTTTAAATTAACAAAATTTAAATTTGATATATTCTATAGAATGCATTTATTCTAGTAATGAAGACAGCCAGCATCTGGATAGTGCTCACGAGGGAGTATTTCACTTACAATGCGTGCTGAGGAAAGGGAGTCGGGCCTTGAGTCCCTGCAGCCTGGCCAGTCTCTGCCCCAACCACTACACTGCACCCACGGTCCTGCAGGGCATCTGGATCTGGATGCTGGCATGGAGCCTAGTGAGTTCCCTTTTACTCTAAGCTTGTATGGGCTTTTACAGGTGAACACGGTACTATTTTTATAAGATGACTTTTAAGTTAGTAGGAAGGGGGGCTCTCCCTCCCTAGGCTGAGGATCCATGTTCTAAAGCCAGCAGCTCCCACTCCCTAGGCAGTTGCTCATGGCAACTTTGGACCTGGAGTCCACTGGGTTTTTATTTTTTCCTTGTTTTGTTTTCTGGCTGTCTCTCCCTCCTCCCTGCCCCAGCTGTTATCAGTGCTGACCCTGCCTCCTGTGGCAAGTGGTCACATACCAGGTGGGGCATGGTGATTGGTCCAGGGGTGACTACCTGATCCAAACCCAGCCTTTCACAACTCCTCATCAGGCTTTTGTTTCCTAGAAATTCTTTTCTCCTGGTCCTGGACCCAGAATGTCAGTAGCTCAGGCCTACTGACACGGAGTAACTCAGGAACAAAAACCCTGGTTCATTCATATTGGAGCCTGTCATCTCAAAGCCAGCTCCCACAATGCCTTGCCCATTTGGTTTGGATACAGTCACTTCCTGTGAGCTGGATTCTAATCAAACAGAAACTCACAACTACACGTGAGCAAAAGCCAGGGCTCACACCCTTCACGGTGTTAGGGATGCTGACGACTAGGACGCAACGCTGCCACCTACCATGTGACTCCCGCAGGTTCTCGGCCTCTCTGAGCCTCAGATGCAGGCCCTGGACTTAGACCAGCAACCAGGAAAATGAACACCTTAAAAACAACTAATGCTGACTACCCCCAGAAGTCCATGCTTACCAACCATGCTAAACCCGGGAGACGAAGGGGCAGGGCAGACAGCTGCGATCATTTCCTTCTGGGGTCAGACTCTCTCAGGGACCATACCCAGACTCCTCCCTGCTCCCAAGACCGTCACCAGATGCCACTACAGAAGGATGTGGAAGAGGCAGGGGAGAGAGTCAGGACTTCACCCCTGGGGGTTCCACACATCCCCTTACATTCCCTGAAGGAAGGTCACAGCTTCCAGGTGCCTTTCAACCCTCACCTTTCAGGTGTAGGGGTAGCTTAGTGCCATTCTGGGTTCCACTGCCCCTCAGCCTTTGCTCCAGTGTTGACAGTGGTCCTTTCCTGGTTTCTCTAGCTCTTGTTTGATAAAATCCTGCTCTGTGAAGGATGCTGTCCCACAGTCTCATCTGATATCCTTATTCTACTCTAAGCTTCTACACCCAAGCAGGTTTCTCCAAAACTGCAGACTTCAAACCCAAATAAATGACCTCTTATAAGAGGGAGGCGGCTGCCTGAGTCTGATGGACGAGCGACCTTACACGAAGCACACGGGGCACATCTGGGTTGCAGGAGCTTCCACAGAGCAGCACAGTGATTTCTGCACACCAGCAAAGATACCTGAGAGTGTATTTATAGAAAGATACAGAGACACGGACAGGCAGCATCTACCTATAGTTACAAAGGTTGCCAGAGAGCCACAAAGTGTATCTGCTGATGGCAAACTCAGGTTTCACACCCTCCGTCATACAATGGTGCCATCTTGGGAAACCATGCTTCTTTATGTGGCTGCTTCTCTCTGTAGCAGTTTCCAAAAGGAGAAGGCTGGCTCCAAGGACAATCCTTAAATACAGGTGCATCCTTTAAAAGCAAAGGGGGGCGCACGGGGGGAGAGGGGCGCTTCCACATTGTGCATGGCAGAAAAAAAAAAGGATGGGGCTGGCGTGGGCCAAGGTGAGGCAGCAACTCCAGAGAGCACAGCTAAGGGTCTAGGCTGAGGTGTGGAAACACGAGGGCAGGGAGGGCACTGCGATGCAGTCCACCAAAAGCCCCCGGAGCAAGTGACAGTCGGTTAAGGGTAAAGTCAGACCGGAATAACACTGAGAGGTAGCAGCTGTTGTCCTCCGGAACTCTTGAGGGTCTCTGAAGCTTGGCCAGGCAAGGGTGCGCTCCCGGAAGAGCAGAAGTGGGGCAGCTGGGCCGAGGGCTCCTGTGGTTTGGGAAGATCTGCGTGGACCCTGCAGCTGGGGTAGCCCAGGGACCCTTCCAAACCCAGAGTCACTTCTTGGGTGAGCTATATAATCCCCACAACATATAAATAAAAGTTTAGTTCTGTGTTTCCATATATCTTCTACATGAAGGCTAGCTAAATATTAGTGGAGTAACAATAATTATTAATAACAATAATTGTCATAATAACAATAATTAATAGAATAATAATGCCTCAAGGCGTGGGGGTGGGTCCTTCATGTGGTGGCCTGCTGGGGCTTAGGGCTGGTAGAAGTGGTGGTAGTGGTGGTGATGTTCGTGATGGTGGTGGTGCTCATGTCTCTGGACGGCCTGCCCAGCCTGGCTCTCATACACCACCACAGCAGGTAGCTCCCTGACCTGCTCCCGACCCATGACCGTGGCGCCTCCTGCAGCCAGTGGGGCCTGCAGGCCCCGGCAGCTGGCCTGGTTCTCCTTGGGTCGATGCTTGTGCTTCTTGTGCCCCAGGGGTGCCAGGGAGGGGAGGAGGGCTGGGCTGGTGGCCAAGTGGGCAGAGGGGGACACAGTGTGGGTGGTGGGCACAAGTGGGGGCTTGCTTCTTGCACCTCTGGCCCCGTGGCCCATTCCCATGTTCTTGCCCTGGGCCTTGGGGGATCTCACAAAGTGCTTGCTCCCATCCTGAGTACCCCGAAGCCGTTGCTGGAGCTCTGATGCCTTGGCAAATGGGGTATCAAGGAGGTGGAAAGAGCCGGGGTCCACACCTTGGGGCCTCCGGTGTGGGATGTGGGCAGCTTCTGGCTCGTGGGAGCGAGAGCGAGTGGGGTTGGAGATTCGAGGGGGCAGCTCTGACTTCTGGGCCACCGAAGGGGAGCCTAGGAACCAATCCAACAGATACTTCATGAGTGCCCACTGTGTGCACTGGGCTGCCCCGGGGTCCCCAGGTGCCACCACCTCTCTGTCTGAGCTATCGACCCTCCACAGGAAAGGGAACCTTCCCATCTGCTGAGGTGAGGCCAGATGATGACAGATGGGACAAATACATTCTACGTGTATAAAGGGAAGTGCGTAGGGAACAGAGAAAGCACTCCACACAGAGGGAGCAGGGGTGAAACAAGGTCCAGGGGCACAGAGGCTGGCAGTGCAGCACTGTCGTGGACCAAGTGGGAACCGGAGCTGTGGCTGATGTGGGGCCAGAGCGGGAATGGCCTAGGTGGGACCACTGCTTTGGCTGGATTTGAAGCCCCCTCATTCTCCTGGGTTTAGCCCAACTTTGTCCAAGTACTACTTTCATTTTGGAAACATCTTTAATGCAACTGTCTCTGAGAAGAGCCTCTGATATGTCCAGTAAAAAGTTCCACATCTCCCCAGTCCTCAGGGAACAAAGGCGCTACCCAGCACTGTGTTTTCAGTGGACACCCCGCCCAGCGGTCCCTTACCAGGCCCAAACTGAGACGCGTAGTTCTCTATCCCCGCCAGGTCTAGGTAGTGGTTTCTCCTCTCAATGTTCTCATCCACGCAATGGTGGTAGCAGCCCGGCTGCTCCAGGTGGCTGTCACCCTGGAACCTGTGACAAAAAGTATGTTGACTGGGAAGGCACAGGTCCAACACACAGCTCACTCAGCTCTGTGACTTGGGAGAAGGGGTCTATGCCTTCGTTTCCCTGATGCCCACCACCTGCCCCATCTGTACCCCAGTCCCACCCATCTCAAGCCAGCCTTCCACTCAGTCCACTGCCCACCCAACAGCATCCTAGAATGTTCTGTCTGTTCCAAGTTCACATCAAGGACCGGTCCTTCTCCAACTACATCCTTTAGTGCCAGATGTGAACGATCCCCACACTTGCCTGAACAGCCTGCCTTCCCTCTGTTCATGCAGACATGACAAAAGGACAGATAGCTGCAGATCTATAAGCCCTTACCTACGATTCTGAAAGGTTTTCATAGCCCACTGAAGAGCCAGGCCATCCTAAGGGATGGGAGGTTTTTGTCTCACTGTTGTGAAGGAATGTGTATATAGTACCTGGTAGAAACACCAGTTGTGCTAGGTCCCGAGGTGCTGTCCTAACCCCATCTAGAGTACATAACATGTCAGGAACAGCCAATATATGCTAATCCAAATCACATGCAGAAAATCTGAAGGATTTTTATATGGAATACAGTGAAGGACTATAGCTAGGGGTTTGTTTGTTGTTGTTGTTTGTTTTCCTGTGTTTTGTTTTTAAATTTAGAGTCTGATTTGTAAATCTGTGCTTCTGAAATAGATCCAGGGCCCCTGCAAAAGACCCAAAATAGAGCCTGCTACTCAAAGTCCTTCAGATGTATGTATCCAGATGGTGCTCAATATATGTTCGTGGGCCTGAGGCTGCCGCCTCTGCCTGTGCAAGTCATACCTGAGAGGGGCTCGCTGCTTCTTCTCCCAGCCACGAAGTTCCTCAGCAGGCTTGGTGTCTGCTCGGGGCCTCGTGCTCTGCAGGTCTGAATCCCAGAAGCCCAAGAAATACTAGTCAGTACCTACTCCTGCTCTGCCTGGGACTGCCTGGCACTATGCCCTCAAACAAAACAACAACAACAAATACCCATCATGCTTCACCATAGCTTTGTGGTGAACTTTGGGTGGGCTTGCCCAGTGAAGATCAGGCTAGGTGCCTGTCCCACTGGCCTCTCCAGATTCATAAGCTTCCCTCCAAGGCCTGGACCGCCATCTTCTGCACAACATGTCCCTGTAGCTTCTTGCTACATCTCTATGCCTTTGCTCACCCAGGGCCTTCCATCTGCAACCCTCCCAGCCCAGTCCGGGGCCTTCTCCTTCAAGGACCCACCGAGGCCTTAAGTACACTAAGCAACTGTCCAGGGAAGCTGGGACTCCTCCCACCCTCTCCTCCTACCCTCCCAGGCTGACTTGGGTCCTTCCTGTCTTTCCCAAAGCGGGTACCCACTCTGTCACCTCTCACCAGTATGGTTGAAAAGGACACTCCTCTTGCTCTGGCTCCCATCGGGGGCCACAGTGAGCTTCACCCGCAGTGTCTTGCTTGCTGTGGGGGAATGGTTCACAGAGGAGTCAACCACCTCATAGATGGTGTGCAGCAAGCTGGTGATGTCCTGTTTGAGAGGAAGCAGACACCCCATGTACTTCAGCCGCAATGTACAGCCACCAGCAACCTGGGAGTTGGTGGCCGCCACTATGCTGAGGGCCCCCAGCTCCTTCCCACAGAGCTGGAGGCAGAATGGTGGATTCAGGGAGAGAATAAGGAGTAAGAGAGCAAATGGAAGGGAGTTCAGAGCTCAGAGTGACTGTGAGCCACTGGGGTCCTCAGCAGGATATGGAACCTCTCAGAGTAGCCTCATCTGGGTAGCAGAAGAGTTTAAAAGCCAGATCTCAACCCTCCTTGGTAACAGGCACCTAGTGATGCTACACACCCCTGTTCTTAGAGAAAAACCCAGAAATGTGATTCTGTCCATACACTGGACTGGATTATGGCCCCACCATTCCTCTGCTGAAGTCATCCCCATGGACACTGTGCTGGATCAGTGAGTGATGGAGGTGATGGAAGGGAGGTGTGTGGGAACAGATGCTGCTGTTCTGTGGCTCTTGCAGCTCACTTGTCCTCTGCCTGGAAGAAGGCAGCTGTCCACAGACTAGGAAGGGAGTGTTCACCAGAGCCATGGGGACTGCTGCCTGAGCCCTAAACTCCCGCCTCCAGGATGGAGGAAGATCAGTTTCTGTTGCTGAAGCATGAGGTAAGTGTCCCCGGAGACAAACTGATCGGTGAGAAACCTGACCAAATATTTCTGGCCTGAATGGAGGTTCCAGCGGTTCTATGAGGAGGATCTCAGAGACTTCTGACTGGAGTCGGGAAAAGTACCCCTTACTGGGACTTCTGTGCTCTGGGTATCTGTGGTCAGCTGTCTGGGGGACAGCCGCTTGCTTTAAAAACACTCTCCACCAGACACACTCAGCTACTGCCCAGCAATTCTTCATGACTTCTGAGAGACTTGGCCTTCTCCTCTCTTCCCTTAGGCTGAGGCAGAAACGAATGACCCTAGTGATGCTGTAGCCAGGCATGAATGGTCTATCGTGGCATAGGCATCCCCGTGAAACATGGTGGACATGCCGCTAGGCTGACTCTGAGGCCACTCAGAGAAGCCAGAAATCCAGAATCTTCTGAGAAATATCCCAAATCGTCAACATCGACAACTAACTTAATTCTTAACAAAAGTTTCGGAAAGACCAGACAGACTGGGGGTTGGGGAGGGGGGTTGAGACTCAGATTCCAGCTGCTCCCTCCTGGCATGCTCAGCTGTCCCCCTCTGGTGAAGTCACACAGAACCCCTCTTCCTGTCCTTCCCATGGCTCCCTGCACAGCTCTGCTACATGCTTTAGAGCTACACCATCTTCCAAAGCCATGATGGAGGTCCTGTTTGGTGCCTTCAGCACTGAACTGAAGAAGCTGCTTTGCCACCATCTTAAGAGCCAGGGTATGACACACAGGAACAGGCTGCTACTATACTATATAAAGACATTATAGTAAATGTGCGGTCTCAGGGTGGCATATGGGGAGCTGGCAGAGTTTTTAGGGGATAAGACCTTGAGGAGAGCCTTCAGGCCATTGAAGACATGCTCCTAAGGGGGACCTGGCCCTTTCTTCTCTCTCTCTCTCTCTCTCTCTCTCTCTCTCTCTCTCTCTCTCTCTCTCTCTCTCTCTCTCTCCTCTTCCTTTCAGGCCCTGAAGTGAGCAGTTTTGTTTTTCCATGCACACCTGCCAGAATATGCTGCCTTGCCACAGGCCCAAAACAACAGAACCACAGACTGTGCACTGGAGTATGCCTGTTGCCTTTTAAAGCCGAGTAGCTCAGTATTTGGTACAGTGGCAGAAGGCTGCTGACACAGGTGACCTAACTGCTTCCTATGATTAAGAGCCCAAAGGTTCCCATGTTCAGCCCACACCCAGGCTCCAGGCAGCAGACGCAGCGAGGCAGGAGCCTGTTTTCCGGGACACACCAAAATCCATGTGCTCGCACTAGGAGGAAGAGTGGGAGAGCTTTGTACAGCAGGTTCAAAAGGGAGCTTTGTGCCTAGAGACGGGAGAGGCACCAGGCAGGGTTCTCGACCCAAAGTCAGCATCCTGGCTCCTCAGAAGACACAGCCCAGAGGCTTGCTTCAGGCTATGCTGGGCCACCTGCCTTCCTTGTGGCTTCTTCCTCTCATCACCAAGGACATGAGTAAGGAAGGAGAAAGGAGCATCTGTCCCTGTTGCTTCTTGCAAGGACTCTGCAGGAGGGTCTATGAACAGGAGGTGCCTCAGCATGTATACAACAGAGAGAAAGGAAGACGGCAGTCACCAAGAGCTGGCCACCTTCACCGTGGCGTGTGTGACAAAGGTGGCCTAGTCATCTAGGCTGGTTGAGAAGCCAGTGAGATTTGACTCTAGGCTGGGTATGGAAATTTTGAATGGGACAAATTCCTGAGAGGAAGAGATCCAGGCTAGAACGGGGAGCATTCAGTGCCATGGAGAGAGTGTACAGTAAGAGAAGAACAGCTATGATATGAGTAAGGCCTGTACTATGCATACTTAAAGTAAGCCCCCAGAACTGAATTACAGGTGAATGAGTCAATGCATTCCTGTTGCTGTTAGCTGCAACAGGATGAGCTAGGATCCTGCATGCACAGTTAAACATTAGTTAGCCTCCTCCTCCCACCTGGTTCTCAGGCCTCCAAGGTACAGTTTGGGATAGAGGCGGGCTTTGTAAAGCCACATACCCCTCAGAGAGCTTAAAGGTGACTTCCTGCAGATGCTGTGAAGAAGCCAATACTTGTCCCAACCTGACTGGGATAAGGAGATATGGAGGCCAAGCTTTCATTACTCTGGAGACACTGCAGGCCCACACAAAGCCCACCCACCTGGTCTTACATCTCCACACAGGTGCCAAGCACCATCTCTAACAGACCCCTCCTCAATGTAGGCAGGCCTGGGAGGAAGAGGAAAGCATGCTGAGCCTGAGCCCACCTTGGCTTTCCTGGCCCCTGGAATGAAATCTGGGTTGCTTGCAGGGCCTACGACCCACTACTCTGCAAAGGGGCCACGGGCCAATCTCCTTCAGTTCTTAACCAGAGATCAGCTAGGCAGGCACACTCCCAGGCCAGCGTGCTGCATGGCTGAGCCAGCTTAGCACTGGGATGTCCCTCCAAGAAGCTGCTCCCTCCTGTCCTGTTGGTGTGTTCTGCTTCATCGGGTTGTCAGAGCAACACACGGGGAACTGAGACTATGTCTCCTCTGCTGAGTGCTTAGCCTGGTACACAGCTGTTGCAGAGACAGAGGCATGGAGAAGGTGAGAAGAACTTGGGAGGAGTTGTAGGAGGCTCTGAATGGTGGCAGGACTGAGACCAGCCACAGCCGCTGCTTGCTCTTGTCCTGTGTGGCCTTTGAGGCTCACTGAAGCAATCAAGGGTAGCTGCTAGAGCTTGGGGACGGCAAGAGGAAGGAAGTAGGGACAGATTGTTGGAACCTGGGATTCCTCTCTGGGAAAGCCTTGAACTGTGCCGCTGTCTCCCACCTCTCCCCAGTGGGGTGCCCCCAACCCTGGATTGTGAGGTGCTCAGCTGTACTCGTTCTGGCCCTTATCCTCACAGACAGATGCCAGCACACCCTTCAGGATACTCCCAGCAGCCTTCCCTAGCCCTACCCCCACCAGGCAGGAGGAGGGGGCAGCAGACTCAGGCTGAGTCCAGCTCCTATGCCTGAGGGCTGCCAAGTGGCAGCAAGCACACTCACCTCACGGGTGACTTTGCCATTGTTGTCAAAGTCATACAGAGTAAAAGTCCATTCCTGTCGGCTGTCCTCCTCCACAGAAACATCACACTGAAGCTCCTACAGAAAGACAAGTGGCTTGTTTACTTATCAACTACATAATCACCTTACCTTGGGTCCAGTGGTTAAGGCCTTGGGCACCTGGCTATTCCCCCGACACTGGGAAAGGCAGAAGAACAATGGCTAAGACATGACAGACAGGGAAAGAGGCCGGAGCCTAAGCAGGGCATACAGGTCTCAGGGCACCAACAACCTCTAATGTTCGAAGACAAAGGAAACACAAGGAGTCTGACTGTGGCCTTACAAGGCTAAACTTCAACCAAAGGTGAGAGAAGTTTCTGGAAGGAAATAGTGACCAATGGGAAGCCAGGCAAGAGCCCAGGACGGGCTACTGAACTGGGCAGCAGCAGGCTGGACATGAAGAGGTGAAACTCCAGTCTGCCCAGACTCCTCCTGGCACAGCCCCAACAGTTGTACCAGCCTGGACAGGTCGCTATGTTTCTGAGGCTTCATTTTCCTTTCATATAAAATATAGAAAATGATTGTATCTGTCCTCTGTTCTGTAAGTTTGTCAGATCACTAAGTCCCTTCCCATGTGGCCCTCCATCAGCTCAGAGTTCCCAGGTCCCCTGCCGCTATGGGGACAGTTGTCATACTTCCACCTCAACTATCCTGCTTCTCTGCCAAGAGCAGCTCTACAGGGCCAGGCTTCAAAGACCCAGAGGTGACCTGATCAATAGGATGGCAGACTCCGTGCCCCAGCTCAGAGAGCACGGAGACAGGCCTCACCACAAGACGAAATGCCGCTAACTGGAGTGTGCGTGGCCTCACCACAGGAGAAATGCCGCTAACTGGAGTGTGCGTGGCCTCACCACCACCAGGGGAAATGCCTGCTAACTGGAGTGTGTTTGGCCTCACCACAAGACGAAATGCCGCTAACTGGAGTGTGCGTGGCCTCACCACAGGAGAAATGCCTGCTAACTGGAGTGTGTGTGGCCTCACCACCAGGGGAAATGCCTGCTAACTGGAGTGTGCGTGGCCTCACCACCACCAGGGGAAATGCCTGCTAACTGGAGTGTGCGTGGCCTCACCACCACCAGGGGAAATGCCTACTATCTGGAGTGTGCGTGGCCTCACCACAGGGGAAATGCCTGCTAACTGGAGTGTGCGTGGCCTCACAACCACCAGGGGAAATGCCTGCTAACTGGAATGTGCGTGGCAGGCAAGGTGTTCTACTTGCAGCCACTGCTGCCTGAAGCTGGCTTCCCTCTCTGGTTCTCAAGTAGGTCACGCTGAGTCGAAAGCCAGCCTTCCCTCATCCACGACATGCTAATTGGACACCTGCCAAGTGCCCATTCTACTCCTGAGGAATTACTTGATGTGATACAACACATGGCACACATACACACCTGCACATATGTGCCACACTGGTTCGCTAGCTATGCCACTTGTCAGAGTGACCAGCATGTCACCTTGACCACACTGCTTGATCAGCAAGGGCAGGAACCAGAAACCATACCCATTTCACTGTTGGTCTCCTGGTGAGCAACAGGGCTCCATGAGCCCTAGGGTAAAGAAGGAGGCCCCAGTATTCTGAGCAAGGAACATTCTGTGGGGTGGAAGCACCTAAAGCTTCCAGAACCCTGCAGATCCTCATTAACCCCACAGTCCAGGGAGCCTGAAACGTAAAGAGTCTTGGCCTGAACTCACAGCTTCGTGCCAACAGTAGAGCTGTGCCCTGTGGTCTCAGGAAGGGAGGGACAGGGAAGCAGTGAGGCGTTGATGTGAGGGATGCCAGCAACCTCCACCGATCGCAGCCTCAATGTGAGCTCTCGCTCTGTGCTTGGTGCCTGGAACTCAGCTGCCCATTCTGTTGCACTGCTGGGGTCAGAGAAGGGCAGGAGGATGGGCAATATGGGAGGGGGGTATCCTTTGTGTTGTCCATGTGGTTTAGAAACCGAAGTCCAGATAGAATTAGGGCCCTGCCCAGAGCCTCCAGTCTAAGATTCCTCTATACCAGAGGAGGCCCCCATATGTCTCAGGTCAACCTCTGGGGGTGAAGTGGAAGGTTTGAAGAATCTGAGGATCCTGTAAGAGGGCAACAGGCCCAAGGACCAGAGCCCTGTCTCCCCATGTACAACCCCGCCTTGTCGTAGGGTCCTATTACTGTATGCTTGCCACCACCCACGTGGGGAGGCCATCACTGAGATACTATGGCCCAGAGGCAGCAGCAAGGATCTTCCACAGAAGCAACTACCCACATAAGAGTTAAGAGGTCATCCCTTCTAGATGGGCCGCGGTTTACCCCTTCTAGAGCACCGCCATGACTCACAACCCTCCAAAGCAAACTTACTTCAAACTTCAGCTGCTTCTTGGAGCCGGGACTAGGGTCATTCACTTTCTCCATCCTCTTCTCATCTCCACTGCCCAGGCTGTCGGTCTTCTCGGGTGGCAGGGCCACTGTGGGGCGGCAGAGGGAAAGGGGAGGAAAATCGACATCAGGGTGGCTGTGCCCTGTCCTCAGGCCAAGAGTGCCGGGCTCCTCCTGCCCTGCCTCTCGGCTGTGTTCCACGTCCTTTGATTCTTTGGCCCTGATGATGCCACAGGCTGCCCCAGAGAACGCCTCTCTGGTGTAGCCACACCAGTTACTCAGGTTTCCCTGTAGCCTCTCAGACTCCTACTCCGTCCCAACTTTACAGCCTGGATAAGCAGCCCGCAGACTGAGTACCTGGTAGAGACAACCGGCCACTTAGCAGGGCTGGGCCTGGAGAGGTGTTTAGGGGACTGGACAAGGTGTGGGACCTTAGCCTTCTGTATTCACTGCTTCCTATACTGAGACCATGGGATCCTCAAAGATGCTATAGTGGGCAGGGCAGAGAGATGGGAACTGAGTTAACACAGTTTGAAGAAGGATATGTATATGTGGTGAAGGATACCATGTACCACACAATGGCCTCTTCAGGGATTGCACTCACTCTGACCCTTGCCCTTGGCCTCTGCTCACCTGGGGTCCTTCCGTCTGCAAAAGGGCATGGTCTTCTGTGCGTCTGACTCTCAGGAGCAGAGAGGGAATGTAAAATTTGTGGCCCACTGGCACCACTACCACCCTAGACCCAGAACCCAGACTACAGGTTTCACCATGTAACCGAATGCCCCACAGGAGTCCTCTGACCCTTTCCATGTAACACAGGGGGCTTCAGTTTACTTTTCTAGAAGATGCTCCCATCTTTTCCCTCCCCAAAGTCCCCCAACGTCCTGATACAGTGACTGCTGTACTACTTTGAAGGGAACAAACTGAGTACAGCTCCTGACCTAAGAAGGCTAGGTTGCCAGAGGGCAGCTGAGATGGCTCAGCTAGGCTGATGGTTCCAGTTGAACCTTTTGGGGGAATGTCATGATCATGGCAAAATGAGGTACAGGGCAGGAAACTGGGGCTCTGCCCCCACCCCGCTCAATTCTCATATCCCAGTGTTGCAATGAGCACCTAAGCACAACAGCGAGAAGGGGGTGCAGTGGGGAGGGGCATGCAACCCTTGCTTTGCTCCTACTTGCCAAGTCAGGGCTCTCTTCCTGGTATCTATTTGCAGCAGTCCACACGGCACCACAGAACCGGCAATCAACGCATGGGCGACGGACTCTCATAGTAACCGGGCCCCACCGCCCTCGGCACTGGCCATTCATTGACTCTATCTTCACTGGGACCTTGTGAGGCGGTTACTGTTATTAGCTCCATTTACCAGATAGGAAAACCACGGCATAAGAATACTCCAGGCTCTCAGACACCACAGCCAACTACAAACTGGCCTGCAGCAGTGGTTGTGTCCCCTGGGAACCTCTCTTTTCTCTCTCCCTGCCTTGGCGCAGCCACTATCCACAGGGGCCTCCAGCCGTTAGTGTCCTGAGAGCCAACAACCCTCTAACGCCATCACAACTGCTGACTGTGGAAATGCTCTGTTACCGCAGAGTAAAGCCAAAGGAGCACAAAACTAGAATGACCACCTCCTCAGAGGCTCCAGGGGCCCAGCATGCTTCCTGTATGCTAGGCAGGCCACTGGCCCACTACTTTGGATTCCATCCTTAATAGTCCCATCCTGATCTTATTGGTCAGATATTCTCCTCCAGAGGACCCTGAATCCAGGAAGACCAGGCTGGAGACTCACCAGGGACTCAAAGACAGTCAAGCACCAGCTACTCAGTCTATCCAGTGCCCACTGGGCCACAGATGCTATCCCGAGTCCAGGCAGGGCATGCAGTATGGCCATGCCATTCAGGCACCTGGGCAGGTGGCCCTCTTGATACCCCTTGAAGAAGGGAGCTCTGCTGAGCCTTAGCTTCAGATGCTACCAACGTCTCCAGCAGACACCGCTGGGCTGTGCAGGAACACCTCAGGTGAGTGGCATTTGGTGCTCCTCCTTTTCCGACCCAGACAGCTTTAAGAAAGTCTGTACAGTGGGGGAAGGGTGGTGTCTCCTCACCCTTCCTGGTGAGCCAGGGATGCTGGTCCTCAGCAGACAGCATCCTCAAGCCAGTTCCAGGAGAGAACTGTGAGGACACTGTTGGTCAGACACCATGGTAGGTGCTCGGTAAGCGCTGACTGTGCCTAGTCCCAGCTGGTAGCTCAGGTCCGAACTGTCTCCTTTGCCCCAACCTGCCCCTTTGCAGGAACTATAGAGACATCACAGCCTGCAGAACCCTGCTCCTCCCCCTCCCAGAGAGAGAAGAGGAAGCAGAAAGCAAAACAAAGCCGAGTTCCATCTTCAAAGCCACTGCCTGGCTCTGCAGAGGTCCCGCTGATGCGAGCTGGCCAGGCTTATCGAAACCCGACTTCAAGTTCAAAGGGAAGTTATCAGACAAGCACCTCCAGGTTCAATGTCGCCTTTCATGTTCCACTTGATAAGCCCAAAGACAAGGAACCGCTGTTCCGTTCTCTCTGGAGTGCTCTTGCTGCCATGCTAGAAAGCATGTCTTCCTTTGGGACCTCCCTGCCCCTTCCTTTTTCCCCACCTGGAGTGGAAAGCACCCCCTTTTATCCTCATGTGTCCTCCCTAGAGACCAGAGAGGCGTAGGCTGTCCTCTCTTCCCCACAGGTCCCTCATGCTGTCCTAGCCCAACAAGCCTCCAGGGTAGCCCCAGGTGGTCATGTCAGTGAACATGCAGAGCCTCCCAGCCTGGGCAAGGCAGAAATGAACAGCAGGCCCTGGAGACATACTGCCCCAGGGTTGTGAGGCCAGTAAGACTCCTCGACACTCTGTGCCCTACCAAAGAAGACCTCTCACCTCTATTGTCCCCTGATCAAGTGCCAGAAGAGGAGGCAGAGAACCCACAGAAAACCATGCAGGCCTGGGGTCAGAGGGAGGGGCTAGGATTTTGACAACTGGCATGGGATTCGCAAATGACCCCTCTGAAACCAAACCAAGGCAAAGGGTATTGTGACCAGGTAGCTAATCAGAGCATCTCTACTTGGCTACGGCCACTGCCACAAGTGCCAGGCAGCAGCAAACTCTGCTCACAACAGGCCACCCAAGTCACATACACAGGGATGATACTAAGCTGCCAAAAAGGACTCTAATGCCCAAGACCTCTCTCTGCCTCTTGCTCCAGACACATCTCTTAGAGGCACTCTGGGCATATTCCGACTGCCAGGGAGAGTCACAGCAGGGTACACTGTCAATGCGGCAGGAGAAAGGTGGGCAAAAACAGCATGTTTGGGTGATAAGGAGCAGGGTGCCAACTGTGTCTTGTAAGCCACTGGGCCTGAGCCTGGCTTTCTAGGCAAAGCTTAATGAGATAGACCACACTCACTAGTCTCTGGCTGCTTCTCTGCACACACGAGAGCTGAATCACATCCTAAGAGTCCTCATGCTCCACACAGCTTAAGATAGGAGCTGTCTGGTCCTCTTTGGAACTTTGGGTATTACTGCTTTAGGTGAAGGCGGTTCTCCATATCTTCCAGGGCATATGCTTGTTAAATAGGACACAGCCTGGAGTTACCTGTGACTTACTGTTTGGCCAACTAGAAACCCTGTGTGGTACCCAACCTGCTCAATCATTCATTGTGGCCACAGAAGAGAGAAAAAAAATGACATTTCTACTTTCTTAAAATTGCTTCTCAGCCCAGAAGGACATGGGGGCTGTTTGTGGGGCTCCTTCTCTTTGGAAGCTGCTTTCTGTCCTTCTCACATGGAGGCCATGGCCACCAGAGCTGGCTGGCTGATTCTGCAGACGATGGTTCGTTCTCTCTACGCATCAGCTCCAGCCTGGCCGCACTCCACCCCCAGCAACTGCCAGATTAAATGCATTACTTGACCATCTTCACCCGGCTCCCTTTGAAGTTCCCTTCTCAAGCTTCAAAATACCTTTTGGAGGGAGATCAGACAGCATTAAACAGAATTACTAATTAATTAAGCAAAGTTAAATTTTAAACACTGTTTGTTGTGTTAGCCAAAAGCCTGAACAGAACAGACTTCTTTCCTCCACTGAGATCAAAGACAGCCTCTTTCCCTCTCCCCTCCCCCAGTTTAAAAGAGGGAAGGAGGAGGAAGAAGAGAAAGGGAAGAGACTTAGGAACCAGGGAAAGGTGGCAGCTGTGATTAGGGCCTTCCCCAGGGCCAACAGGAGGCACCCCTGGGATCACATGCTGGGAGAGTTCCCCATCACTTTCTGGGGACTGTTTACCCTGGCAAACAGCAGTGACCCAGAGAGCAGCCTGGCACAGCCCACCCAGCCTGAGCGCTGACAGCTGGCGCCACCCAAACAGCAGGGGGAGACAAGGGCTAGGACACCAAGTGGGCCCTCCTTGTGCAGTAGCTCCCTCCTAAGCTGCATGGGGGCATGTTTACCTAGGGCTCCTGCCCTGTGGCGGGGCTACAGGGGTCATCTGGGGTTGCTGGGAGACACTTGGAGAAGCAGGCTGTGTATTGCTCCATTCCAGAAGTGTCGGGCACATGACACCAGAGACGTACACAGCGTACTACTTCTGACATTTCTCAAGCAAAAGGCAGGCAGGTGTGGAAGGAGGAGCGCTGAGCGCTGTCTCTTAATTGGTACAAATGCATCGGAGCCGACAGGGCGTGGTCTGCTTCGATTCAATCTGGCAATTTATTCTATAGAGTCCCATATGGGGCCCTCTGACAACCTCGCAGCAGGCTCTGTATCTGCACAGACAGAACACTAACTTCCTGGAGGCTGGTCCTGGTAGCTGCTGCCTCTGTATTGCCCACAGGAGCTGGTGCATCTATGCACCCTTGCAGAGGAGGGAGTCTTCATAGGCTTGAGACCAGCTGTGCCGTGTCCTATACATAGGCACAGGTAAGGACAGACAGGTGCTGTCCATCCTGGCTTGAGAAACATGGAGGCTTGGTGTGGAAAGAGATGGTTGAAAAATGGGCACAAATCCAAACTCAGGTGACAGTGCTAGTTTATTTGAACACAGTCCACAAAAGCCCAGTTAACAGCAAGCTTGGATAAAAGTGACAAATTGGAAAGTAGGTTATGAGCAAGGCAGTAAAGACCCAACCTCGGTAAGGAAAGAGTGGAGATGACCATCAAGAGTGTGGCACGCGTCTCTCCACCTGGACAGAGAACACATTTTCAGGCAGACACAACAGAAGACTGAGCACAAGCTGGAGCTTCCGTGCTGAAGTTTGGACACGCGCCCTGCCGTGCTCGTGACCCCCTGCGATTGTCCGCACAAAGATATCTGTGACAAATATTCTGCTCTAAGGGTGGCTTTGCCAGGATGTTTCTGGGCCTCCAAACCTCCAGCAGCAGCTGTCAGGGGGAATGCACATGGATTTTAATATTAGCCTATGCCAAAAATAATTAGGAGGGTAAATCTGCGGTCGTGAGGAGAAAGATCGTGTGTGCATTCCAGGCCAAATGGTTTCTTGGATGACTGGCACAGGCCTCACGAGGGAAAGGGCTCTAGAGATGCACAGATGTGCCAGCCTGGCACTGCTGGTCAGGTTGGCGGGTACACATGTTGTCTCATTAAGTCCTTACTAACACAATGTAGGAGTGTCCCCATTTGCATTTCACAACACTGGGAGTGAAGCTTAAAAAGCAGAACTGAAAGCTGGGCAAGGCGGCAATGCCTGTCTCGGGAGGCTATGGCAGGATTCTGAGTTTGAGCTCTCCCACCCCCACCCCGCCAGGCTACTGGAGCAGGACCCTGTACAGGAGAGGAGAGGAGGGGAGGGGAGGGGAGGGGAGGGGAGGGGAGGGGAGGGGAGAGGAGAGGAGAGGAGAGGAGAGGAGAGGAGAGGAGAGGAGAGGAGAGGAGAGGAGAGGAGAGGAGAGGAGAGGAGAGGAGAGGAGAGGAGAGGAGAGGAGAGGAGAGGAGAGGAGAGGAGAGAGCGCTCTTGATAGCCTCTTCCTACCCCCACCACGGAACTAGAGCTAAATCTCACACACCTGGAGCTTCCCTGGGTTAGGAAAATGAGTGTTTCTACACAGGATTCCGTGACTCAGAAGCCATGACTTACTTGAGAAAGCACTGCACATTCCACAATCATAGGGTAGAGAGCTTACAGATGGAGTTTTGTGTCACTGCTCAAATTTGGATAGGAGGAACGTTGGGCCAAGTGGTCCTCTCTCTCTGAAAACCGTTTAGGAACTGAGGGAAAGAAACTGGGGGTGTCCCTAACTTAGCCTTTTATGAATAGATGTTCCTGATGCTCCCCTAAAACCCATCTCAGACTTGGAGGGACAGAGAAGAGGGTGTGTGTGTGTGTGTGTGTGTGTGTGTGTGTGTGTGTATTTCCTCATGCGGCTGGTGCTGTCTGCATTCCTAAGTCCAGCTTTTAGGTTTTTAGCGTTTAGATTTTTATGCAGTCCTATCCTGGGAATTTTTTTATTTTTAAAAGCTTCAAGTTCAAGCAAGTTTGGTTGAGCTTTCCAAAGAGCCTAGGGTTCTGGATTGAGGAGCTTCACTGCGAACCTTTACTTTTCAGGGAACCACTACCACCTCCCAGCAGCAGTGATCTGCCCAGCAGAGCCCCAAGCGCTCCCTGGCTTCCCTCCAAACGTGCATACTCCCCTCCTACATGCCACCGCTGGGCCCATATGCCAGCACTGATTCCACTTTAGAGATACTTGTGACTGAGGGGAAAGGCAATGGGGAAAGCAGGCAACTGTCTGCAAGTACTGTGGGGTCTTCACGCTCTGAGGCCTGAACAGAACTGAGGGGACATCATGGGTACAGGCAGGGACACTGTACAACGAGAGTGGTAAGAGGCTGCTATGGTCCATTTGTGCTGCCCGTCACCCCTTCCCCCATGTGTAAGTCCATGAAGGAGATTAGCTTTCAAACCCGGTCCCTGGAGATACAGCTAAACCTCCCTGGCACAGCAGAGGCAGACGCTCCACTGTCCATGCCACACTTTCACGGAGAGCAGATGGGAAGACACCAGGTCAGGTTCACTCCGTGGAAACAGCTTAGAGATGCTGGGGCTGGAGAGTGACTGCTGAGCCTACGGCGAAACTCAAGCAGGAAGAGGAGCCAGGGTGGCTGCCTGTTGCTCCCCAGAGGCCTCCTCAGACGTCAGGCACTGTCAGCCAGCCTTGTAGATGGACCTGCCCTGAACGGGTGAGTGGAACTGCCTCTTGAGAAGCCCTTACCCGTACCTTCTAGTACACTGTCCCCTAACTCCAGGCCCCAGCAGCCAGGTGGCTTGACCACCTCAGCACCTCCACTTGGATGGCCAGCAGGGTTTTCAATTTGGCATCCCTAACCAAACGCCTTGCACCCAGTGTCTCCCCATCACCCAGGCTTCTCTTTATCTTTACCCAGATACCAAGCTCCTGTGGGTTCTGTTTTGGGGGGGGGGGTCACAGACTTTAGTAGCCTTGACCGCCTCACTAGGTGGTAAAGAACCAATGGACTTTCAGGTTCTGCAAGACTAATTTTCTACAGCAGATGCCAAGTGGGCACTGGGTTGGTAGAAAAACTGCTTGGAGCCCAGAGACAGAAGTGAGCCAGCAGGCTGGGATGGGTAGGGGCAGCTTCAGGTGAGAGGCAACAGGAAGATCCTGGGGATAGGAGACATATGTAAATCAGGGGGAGCACAAGATGGACAGACCACCCTTGGAAGCATCATGGGCCTGCCTACCAGGCCAGCACTGACCTGCACCCGGGGCACAAGCCTGAGAGGCCATGTGGGTGCTGGAAGTGAATGAGGGGCTGCCCCTCACGTCCCAGGCTGCTGCTGGAGCCCCAGAAGGAGGGTCCCTCTCCTTTCCACACCCTGCCACACAGGCCTGCAGTCAGCTTGGAACCTCTGATGTTTACTTTGTTCTTTCCCAAGTTCAAAAGGAGCTCACAGCCCTGCACACCAAGCCAGCCTTAATCTCCTGCTTCGCTCCCAGCTGGCCAGTTAAGGCGGCTAAGACTCAGGATTAGGGGCAGCTTTACAGAACAACCCAGGAGCCAAAGCCCTCCTCTCCGGGGATGGCCAGAGACTCCTTTTCATCTTCACGCCTCACATGGCCCTTTTTCTCCCTTAAACAGCTCTCTAGCAGCCAAGAGGCAATGAGCTTGGCCAACAGAAAAACAAAGACGACATTCAGGAACCAGTTTTCTCCCCTAGCCAGGAGCACAGAGGGATACCATGGCCCCAGATCCAGCAGGTGTATGGCTGTGTGGCCAGGGCTCAGGGGCCTCTGTCCTTGACAGTGTGCCATGCCCAGTCACATCCCTGCCCTAGGGCGGGCTTGGGCCACTACAACAGGAGTAGCCAGAGAGCCCCAAGTGGGCAACGGGTCCAGGATTCTTCCAAGGGTCTCAAAAATCAGACAGGGTCTTTGTTTTCCTGGGCTGCTCAACACTGGCAAGGCGCTCTTCCCATAAGGAGTGACAGACAGAGGGAAGCCTTCTCTGCTTTTGCCTGCCATAGTCATGGGAAGTCAGCTGAGCCATGTGGGCAGTCCACAGCAACAGGCATTAGCTCCCACTCTTACAGATAGGGACACGGGCATTGCCAAAAATAAATAAATAAATAAATAAAACCAGCAGGCTAGAGGCTGGGTCCATGCCACTGTCATTAGCTCAACAGCATGGCACTTCTACTGGAGGAAGGAGGGGTCTTGCATAAGGGACCAGAGGAGAGAGGCAAGAGGCCAGAGGCAGGCTGGGTATGACTATGCTAGAGCACCACATAGATGGACTTGGGGAAAGAGCTGTTATGTGCAGAATCCAAACGGACACTCACTCATTATCACTGACACCGCCATAGGCGGGTAGGCCTGCGATGGCCTGCCAGAAGCCTGGTAGCTCCTGAGTACAGGAGCTGGGTACTGGGAAGGTTTTCATATTCACTGCCCACCCCTTCTGGGTTCTGTGGGCCTTTGCCCCACCCTAGTACCACAGATAGCCTACTAAGACCCACATACCTTCTAGCTGGAAGTCGTCCTCGTCCTCCTCACCAAGTGCCTCTCTGGAAGTGTCACCCACGAGCTCCTGGGGAAGACAGAGCAATGGGTTACCAGACAGTAGGGCCCAGCAGGAAACCACCTGGCTAGACTGGACAGGTAACACTGAGCACAAAGTACCAACCCGACTGGATAGACCTAGTCATGTGATAGCACAAGTGGCTTCTCAGTGTACGGCACCCTGGGGAAAACTGCCCAGGACCCATAGGACCCACCTCTCCTAGAGACCAAGCCCACTCTCCCACTGGAATGTCAGGTAAGGTCAACGTCCCTTGCGCGGCCCCCTCCCCGTCTAGCCAGCTTCACAGCCAGACTCAGAAAGCATTCAGTCTAGATTCTTCCTCCAGACAACGTGGGGCCCTCTCTGCCTTCTTCTCTGGTAAATCCCTGTTGCCCTCAAAGCCAAACGCAGTGCCAACACATTGGCTAATGCCCTGGGCTTGTATGCCATGACTCCAGCGATCCTCGCTGGGGCTTCCACGTCTTGCCCATGGTCCTGTTTTCCCACTAGCCTGGCCTTGGCGCATGCCTGATCTGCCCCCTCCATAAGCTGATGATGTCTGGAACCACTGTGGCAGGGGTCCTTCCTAGCAGCCTTTTCGAGCTGCCGTTTGCAGACTGTCATATTGGCAAAGGGAATTTCGCTGTCCTACAGGCTAGGAAAAGTCTGAGATGTCGAGAGACTAAAGCCCCAGATGTCTGACTCACCCCAGCAGGCGAGAGATACAGAAAGATTAGACTGTATCTTGCAAAATGGCTTCTCTATTTATTGGTACTCAGCCAGGAATTTTGAAACCTAAGATTATTTAGATAAAGTTAAACAAGAGCTTTTAATGTGAGACTTCTCAGGGCCTTCACCACAGTTATCAACATAGGAATCTCTGCTCTATACATTGCAGTGTGGGGCACACATCCCAAGGGCCCAGTCTGGAAAATACTCCTCTTGAAGAAAGAGGAGGTCAGGGAGGGGTACACCATATTCCCTCTCCTAAAGTCACAATGGTTGGTCTGATGACACCTCTAAAGTCCAGCAAATGACAAACATTGGAAAAGCCCAAACACACCAGCTGCTACCGATGCCTCATTGTGACCACAAAAACCTTTGCCTTGGCAACACCAGCAGAGAATACCAACCACCCAAACTCGGCACTTCAGATGCTTAAAGAACACCCAGGCCTGCCTCGACGCGGCATAGCAAAGGATGCTGCGTAGCGTGGGTGCTCACTGGATAGAGCCACAGTGGGGCTTCTAATCTTTTACTTTAGAGACAAACAGCTCTCTGTGTGCATGCAGCCTAGACCTTTCTAGGCACTCCTTCAAGGTGGCTGAAACGTGACTGTTCCTGCTCTTGTGTCCCATTTACTTCAAACCCCGGTGGCTTCCTTCACTCCCCTTCTTGCCAATTATCGTAATCACTGAACATTTCCCAGGCTTGTAACCTGGCTGTTTGTGTTAACAGAGTCAGAGTTGACAGGGAGTCTGGAGGCAGTGACAGGCAAGGTACACACACAGGTGGCATCATCAGATGGCGGGGACACCCCAGCAGCCAATTAAAGCCCCACTTTCATGCGACAAAGAATGCTGCCATCTCTTCAGCCCTGAAAAGCTAGCAGGCAGTGCTTGTGACAGGAGCAGCAGCAGGCCTGAAGGGGACAAAGGCCTTCACGCTGGGTCCTCTAGGAGAGAGTGGGCTCGGCACTGACCCCAGTAGCCCTGACAGCACCACAGCCAGGATGCTGGCAATGACGGGTCTTTGAGGTCCTGTGACTTTCTACTGGTGCTACTACCATATCACCCCAACAGTGCAGCCACGGAAGCTATCTGCTGATACTGCACACCCACCATCAGCACTGCGAATGACGGGTCCTGCACACCCGCAGAGGGTGAGCTCACACCCAGTCTATGCTCTGCAACACACTGCAGTGTTCCCTGGGCCACCCCAGGGTCTCGGCATAAACTGTTCATGGTCTTTCGACCCAGGAAATGCAACATGGGGAGCTAGCCCTGGGTCATGCCCTGGCTTCTGGGCTCTCCTAGCATTTGGACTCGGGTGGACTTACACTATGGAGAGACAGCGAACACTCACTGGACACTTTCTTCACGGCAGGCAGTGCTGCCATGTGGTAGAGAGCCTCCTCTGGCCATCACAACAGTCCTGCTCTGCCCATCTCGCAAGCAGTGAGAGTACTCAGAGTGCTTGTCCGGCATGTCCAGCCTGTGCAAGGCCCTGGGCTCCAATCACAGCAATGCAAAAAGGGAGGGGATTGGAAGGGAAGGAGAAAGGAAGGGAGTGGAACCCTCTCTACTGTAAGTTTGAGGCCAGCCTGGGCTACACCTTATCTCAAACAAACAATGCATAAAACAGGGTCTGGCCATCAGCCCTGGTGGCTCAGAGATTAAGGGTTCTGATCTACCCAGTGGGACTCAGAGCAGCGCAGCTAGCTCCTCCTTCTCTGTGGTTTGGGCTTGGTCCTGGGTCCAGCCTGGCCATAAGCTCATTCCACACGGCCACGGGCCTGGAGCCTCCTCCTGCAGGGGGCAGATAGGTGCTATGGAAGGGAAGCTGCGCACTCAGACCTCACAGCTGTAGTGAGCCCCATGGGGCATGCGGCACAGAGGACACAGAACTGGGCTCGGGCAGTCAGGGGTGGTGCAAACACAGCTCGCTGCACAAGCTAAGTCTAGAAGGTGCAGCTCAGCCTCCCATGTGCCTTGCACACAGCACACAGGGCAGTTTCAGAGTGACTTTGAGGAGCAAGGGAGGGTTCACCTCCATGCTGAAGATCAACCAGCAGTGACTGTTCATTGCTTCCTCTGTATTCACCAACAAACAACTGTCAGTACGTGCTGGAAATGCTGGGACTGACCAGCCTCAGCAACCACTGTGAGGTATGCTGTTATTGTACCCACTCTATAGATGAGAAAACCAAGGCAGAGCAGTCTCGAGACTTATGAAGGCTATAGCTCTTACACGCCAGAGAGAGGCCGACCCTTACCACTGCACCTCCTTGCAGGAGGCCTGTATCTGGGGCTTAGACAAAGGACTATCTAATTCCTAGGACCCAGGGCCTAGGCCCCATCTCCTCTGGTCCAGGACTGTGGGCCTCAGACTTACTCCAAGTTCTGACTAAGACTAGAGGCCTGGCTTGGTATTTTGTCAGGACACGTGGCCTTTAAAGTCCCAGTTCTGTCCCTCTGTTGCCCCTGGGAGCCCAGCCTCTACCCCTCCCTGGGCCCCAGGAAGAGCAACTTCTCCGGTCACTGGTGTACAGCCCGCCTAGTCCTGAGCTAAGAGGCACAGGCACACTGCCTTATAAGGCCTCCAGGACGGAAAACCACATCAAAGTGGGGCCTTGGGGAGTGTTGGCGCAGGCTAGGGATTTTCCTCTTTGTCGTTGGGGCTTCATGCTCCTGAACTCAGTCTCCCCCACGCAAGGCCCCAGCAGGTCTCTGTCAATCTTTCTGTTCTCTAAGAGGTAACAGATGTGGGTGCCACACATTTTTTAAGCAAACTCTTGGTGCCCACAGAACTCGGTACCATGTAGACTCAGGAATGCACAGGACTGAGACATTCCAGGAAGAGGGGCACAGCCCAGGCCACCCCAGAACCCTCAGATCCAAGCAGCCTGTCCTAGTTAGGAAAGCACAGCAAACTCTTTCTTCCACGAACTCTGCAGACACAGCCCAGCCTCACTAATAGCACACCCCACCTTCTGCTGTCAGAGGCAGGGCAGGGCTAGTCCATGCTCCAGTGCCCAGGTGGGCCCAGCTCGGGCTCAGCCCTCCCCACAGCTGAGTGGCAATAAAAGTGTCACTGAACTTGACAGCTCCATTTTCCTACTTTGTAAAATGGGAGATTTTTTTTTTTTAATGTCAAAGAGGAGGCAAGGAGAAGGGGTCAAAATGTCCGGGTGGCATCTGACACAAAGTTAAGAACCTGGATCTCAGTCTCTCCCATTTTTCTGCCATAGCCTCTTCTCATGTGTGCTCTCAAATGTCCTCATGGTCCATCCTGATAATCAATCACCTAGTTCCCAGCAGCTCTACCCCCTCTGAGAGTCCATTTAAGTTCACTGACATCTAGGGCCAAGAGATTCCCCAATGCCACCAATATATGTAGTATGGGTCTTCACTGTGGGGTGGTGGACTCCTCTGCTTGCCACGTGGAGCACAGCCCACAGAGAAGCACGGGAACACATGCAGGGGATACGATGCCACTAGTGTGCATCTAGAAAACTGTCACAGTATAAGGGACCATGTGGCACACAAGAGGCCAGAGAGGGTATGGAATGGATGCCCTGGCCACTCACTGGGAGAGGAAGGAGATACAGAACCTCAGTCAAATACCTAGCCTTGAGAAAATCCTTCGAGCGCTCAGAGATGAGACAGTGGTCCCTTGGGCTCCACTGGGACTGATTCCAAAGGCATCCACATCCCAGGGCTCTGAGGGCTTAGATAGAGCAGCACAGTATCTGCGGAGCCCCATACCTCCCTCGAAGTCTCTAAGCCATCTCTGGACGGCTCTCAGTTCCAACAAGTGCAGCTGTGTAAGCAGCTGTCACACGACTCTGTTTAGAGAGTGACAGCCAAGAAGAGAGTCTGTACTTGTTCAATACAAAGGTTGTTTTTCCCATGTGTATCTTCTCCAGGATGAATGGGTGGGCGTAGAACCCACAGCCACAGAGGGCCAGCTGCACATCCACGTGTCGCCCGGGCAATGAGATCCTGACTTCACAAGACCGCAGATGATGGCCCACTTCACAGAAGACGGACCTGGAGTTCAGACAGATGGAGAGAAGGGTCCTAGAGATCACAGAGAAGGAACGGCTGAGAAGGCTGGGGTCCTCCAGGCTTAGGAGTCTATGACCTCCTGGTTACAGGACTCATGGGGCATCTAGCTGCCAACACCATCAGCAGCTGATTGCTCTTCTGTGGCACGTCCAGGGAACAAGAGATGGGGAACCAAGGCTGCTCACCACCCGGGCCTCTCTCTCTGTGTCTAGCACACACCACGAATCTGGACCTCCGCCCTCTCAGCTCCCCAGACTTCTCTAGTCTCAACCCATCCTACTCATGAGCACCACAGGCCATAGGTGCTGGGAACTGCCCACCCAGGTCAACAATGAGCAACGCACAGGGGCCAGGATACAAAGTCAGTCACCATCCAAGGACTGAGGGAACAGACGAGGCTCCCAGAAGCACTGGCTCCCGTGACAGGAAGTTGGAGCACCCTCTCCCCAGGGGTAAGAGGAACACAAGCTCACTGGGCCCTAGAACAGTATCAGAACCAAGATCTCAGCAGGCTGCTCCCAAAGGCTGGCAGCTTCTCTCCTCAAGTAGACAAGAATGCAAGGCAGAGAGCCCTCAGCTTCTCTAGGAGTCTGCCAGACCCAGGCCTCCCGCAGTGCCTGGGTCTCTCAGGAGCTAGGAAAGACACCTGCCTCTCTGGCTGTGTCTTGCCTCAGCTCCAGCTCCCAAACAGAGGTCACAGAGAGAGGCCAGTGAACAAAAGGCTGTGAACCATCTCTCTGAAAGCAAACTCCACATGATGGGACCTGGCTGATTGGTCTTGGAATAGTGCCTGCTACATTCATTATATATGTGTCCAACCTTTGAACATCTCGACACAGTATTAACAAAAACCCTGCGAAAAACTAGGCATTCTAGGTAAGTTTATCATTTTGTGTTAAGTTGCATTCATAGCTTCCTGGGGTGCCTACATCTTGTGGGCCATGGGCTGGACACATCCATCACGTGCTTAACAAATGTGATAAATGTCTTCTGGATAGACTTTAGCACCAGGAACACTGCCCCTACCTCACCTCCAGGCATCACAACCTGGGAGGGCGACCACCACCATCACATTAATCTCTTCTCTTGCAACAGCACTCAGGCTAAACTTGTCCCTTGTTATAAAATCCTGATTCTTATAGACCCAGGACCAAGCCAGAGCCTACTATAACTAGAATCCAAGATTCTGGCCAAGCTCAGGAGCCGTGGGAGGCTTGCTTGTGCCACTCTTGCCCGTGGCCCCTCCAGTCTCCCCAGCTGGCCTAACTGTGCTGCTCAGAGGAGGGAGGTAGCTCTGAGGCACTGGCAGGTCTGGCCTTCTGCCTAGGCTCACAAGGAACAGCCTCCGTGGCTCCAAAGACACGGAGCAGTGATTAAAATTCCTTGCATTGCTCCTATTTTTATCTGCCTAGGATGTAATCAGAGTGCTCCTTGCGACGCCCCCAGCTGGCCCCCACAACTAAGCATGCAGCCTGGATGCCTAGTCTGCTGCTAGGGAGATGGACATCAGACATCTGGGAGGACCCCACAGGACACAAACGATCCCCAGAGATGGCTCTGCACACTTCTGGCATCAGCCAGTCATAGCTCAGATCAACAAAGTCTCCTGCCCAGGCTGCCACTCTGCAAGCTGTGGAATCTGTGTGCCTTGGAATCTATATGCCACTATCAGCACAACTTCCTTCAAGACAGTTCCTACCTAAGCCTCTTAATATTCTTCTCCTACCCAGTGGAGCACTGAGGTGCTACAGATAGAACCTAGGGCTTCTACATGCTAGGCAAGCACTCTGCCACTGAGATCCCCAGTCTTCTTTATATATTTATACCTTTTATTTTGAGACAGAGTCTCAATTGCCAGGCTAGCCTTAAACTTGTGATCCCCCTGCCTTGGCTATTGAACAGCTGCAGTTACAGGTGTGCAGCTGGCTAATACTCAAACGTCTCGAAGTATGTTAAATATCCTCATCCTCTCCCCCTCCTCCTCTCCTCGGCCTTGCAATGAGATCAGCGAAAACATGGATGTGAGTCCTCGTTATAGTTGAGGCTTTTGAGGGGCATTTCACATTGAACAGACACAGTCATTAAAATGCCAGATGTCCAGTACTCTGCCGTCTCCAGTCCCACCCCACAGAAGAGTAACAGGCAGGCTGTGAGAGAGGAAGAATGTGAAGAGCACAGGGCGCAGTCCCACCCCTATGGCAAGGCTCACTCGAACAGGAGGGGAGGGAGAGAAGGGACAGAGCAAGGCAAACAGCAGGGACTCCCAGGCTCTTCCCATAAAATAGCAGTTACACTTAGAATATGATTTCTATGGATGGAGAAAAGAAGGCTGGGGGGAAAATAAGCCCAAACCAACAGGACTGGTAGTGTGTATGCTTTCTTGTGTTGAATCCCAGGGTTTGAAACAGGAGTCCTGGGGCAGGAGAGGCTGTGCAGAACAGCCAGGGCATGGGCATGGCCAAAGTTCAGAGACATTTCTACAGTAGAGCCCTGGAGCTCACTGGGGCATGGGGGTACGAGCACCATAAGACCAAGACCACAGTGATGCTAGGAACTAACATAAACTGAGTGTGACAGCCGTCTAGTGATATGCAGAGTCTGGTACCTCTCTAGCTAAACCCTCCACAGTGCCAGGTCTGAGGCCTGATGCTGTCCCAACATGAGCCCTGTGGATACTGAGGTTCGGCCTGCTCATCCGTGTTTCCAACTGCTGTAACGAGCAAATGAGTTGTGCATAAAGCAATGAACTCACATCTGGAGCACGGACTGTCCCTCTCAGTTCCTGGCTGGGGCCTTCACTGTCGCTCCACTGTCCTCTCTTCTCTGAGGTCTTCAGGGATCAGGCATCTGTGCTGTCCCAAAAGGCACATGGTCAGGCTGTTGCCTTCCCAAACCCTAAGTTCCACTGACACTGCCAGGCCACTGCCTGTCACACTGGTCACCTGGCCAGTCACTGGCCTGCTGCTGCATGGCTGACACCTGACGACAGGAGTGGCCAAGGGCTCTTGAGCACTTCTGAGCACCCCACAGCTGGAGCGAGTGCAGGCAGATCTCTATGAGTTTGATGCCAGCTTGGTCTACGTAGTGAGTTCCAGGACAGACAGGGCTATATAGAAAAACTTCATCACAAAAACAGAGAGAGACAGAGACAGAGAGACAGAGAGAGACAGAGACAGGGGGGGGGGATTCTTTTTGCTTCCCCACAAGCCAATGAGCCCAGCCCATCTGTGCTGGGCTACCCAGAGCTCTCTGCCCTTGGTAAAGATTGTCTCACACCTCCTTCCACTAGTGGGGGGCGTATACCTCAGTTTCCCACATTTGGGTAGAATCAAGAGGTTCAGCCTGAGGACTGATCTGAATCCCAGAGCCTACGCAGCCTGACACACAGGTGCACAAGGATCACGCAGAGGCGAACATGAGAGACCGGCTGCCAGGGAGCCCACGTGAGACCCAGTCTGGAGCCCTTCCTGCTATGGGACGAGTGGGCAGCGCAGCAATTGCCCATGTGTCCCAGCAGACAGGAGCACCTGGTGCCTCCATCTCCACATTCCGTACTGTGAGAACTGTTACTACCCTCACCCCACTCTCTGATCATGCACTGCCTTTACACTAAAATGTTAATTTTTTTAGTTTCATTATTATTAACAAAGATGTGGCTTCTGTCAGACGCACCATAAGCCTATGCATTCCACACCAACCCACAGCTTCTCCAAGCCCATCTTCCCTGGTCTTCCCTGTGCTCAAATACAGAAGTCTCCACTGCTGCCCAGGTCAGACCAGGCAGTGAGCTGAGGCTTCTACAGCTTTTCCTTCCTTCCATCCATCAGCACAGACTGTAGGCTCCACCCTCCAGCCACAGGCTGACACCACACGCTCTCCCCTCCATCACATCCCCAGTGTGTCCCAGCACTGACACCAGGACGACAGAGACCGTTCTCTGCACTTTGCTCCCCACCACTACTTTATCCAGGCACCACCCATGGTACATCATCCACTGATCCCCATTCGCTGTCCGCTGCAGTCATGGCAGACACCCCTCCTTGTTATTCTGGTGTGTGGCACATTGCCTACTTGGGCCTCTCTGCACCTACAGCATCCTCTTTCTGGGCTTGCTCTTTCTCTAGAAAGCCCTTCTCTCCGGTGTTTTACTATTAATTTACTATTAAATTTATTTTAAAATGCAGCCCCTCCCAAGCATGAACCCACTCGCTTCCTTAGTCTTCTCTGGGACTCCCCACCATCTGCAATACTACACCAGGCCTGACAGGAGGCATGCACCAGGCACGTGCTGAGCAACCCACGCAGCTCTGTTTACAGGCTGAGAAAACATTCTTTACATTTTCTCCAAGAAAAAAGCAGTGGCCCAAGAACCCAGAGAACATGAGTGCCTCTGCTAAAATTATCCACATGTTCCCATACATCAAGGTTAAAGAGATGGCACCAAAAATGCTTTCTGAGGCTGTGCCAGTTGGCACGCAGGTCACCTGATGTACACCACCAGTGGCAGAGCAAAGGCAAGGCGCTGTGCCAGAAACCTGTATGGCTAGTCCCTGTGTGGCTAGTGGGGTTTACAGGAATCAACTGGAAGAGTGATGAGCTCAAGGTGACAGGGTCTCCAGCTACCACATAGTGCAGAATGCTTCCGCGCACTGGACCACCTGGAGGTCCTGAAGACCCCGCCTGCTTAGCAATCTAGGGACTGACTGCTGGTCCATTAGCTATACTAGCGCTTGGATTCCAGAGGTTGGCAGGAGACCAATGGAGCATGTCAACTGAGCTATCACTGGGAGCATGTGAAGAAAGAGGAGGGCATAGTCACCACCACACACCAGATTTCATTGTCACATTCTAGGCAACCCAAAAACAGAAGAACACCCTGGGTTACAAGAGGTCACTGTTTGCCCTTGTATGGATCTCAGGGTCCCATGCCATTGGTGGCCTGAGTCTGGAAAAGGCTGTGTGGCTGGCAGAGAAGGAAGGAGGCTGCTTAGGTTCAGGGACAGAAGAGATTTGCAACTGTAGCTTCAGCCATCACCTCTTAACCCTAGTAACCTAGAGAGACCAATAAGCAAGTACGACCCCCTTTACAGGCGAAGGGCTAAGGATCTGCAAGGGGAAGCAAGAAAGAGGTGCACCTGGGAAGGACCATACCCTTCTGTGTAGGCCAGGCCCCTGAGGACCAGAGTGACCTAGGGGAGACTGCAATACAGGTCCACACAGCCTCTTGTCACAGGCTGGCATCAGAGCAGGCAGAATGGGAGACCCATTAGGGATCCCCCAGACAGTAGTGCGCTGCATACATGGGTTTTGTGACCTTCCCACTACCAGTCTATTTGTGGACTTGGAGGAGACCCTGAGGGCAGATAAGAAAATAGGCCTCAAAGAGACAACTTTCCAGCAGTAGAGCCACCATTAGAACCCCAAAGACCCAAAGTAGGGGCAAGAGTTCCCCAACTTATCCACAGGCATGAGCAGGTTCTGCGTGCAGCCAGTTCAGACCCAGCCAACAGAAAGATCATGTAAAGTATCCAGGGGTCCCCCGCTTGGAACTTCTCACACCTCTGCTGACATCTGCAGCAGGGCCTAGAGAGAGAGAGAGCCTTTGGTAGGATGACTGGCCCCCCACCCTAGAGGGCTTGGTACATGGGACTCTCTGAGGTCTCCCAGCATCCATCCCTGCAAGGTTTCCTCAGGAGCCACCCCTGGTACCTGGTCTGAAGGCTTGGAACTAGGTGGCCCGGGAAAGGCGCAGGAGGCTGCTGCCCATGGTAAGTCTGGGCAAATTCTAGAGAGATGTCACAGTCTAGAAGTCCTTACAGGACCAAGCCAGAGCCCAGAATCTACCCAGAAATGGCACCTTTGTCTCTTCCTTCCTTCATGTGACTGTCTTGGGACATCCTTAAGAAACCAGAGACACAATCCTCACCTCAGGTTCTGCTTCTGGAATGCCTGGCCTGAGAGGAGTTCCCACTGAATTATCTGTGGAGTTGGGGAGCTCTAACCCCATGTGGTGACTTCCCAGGCAGTGAACAGGCCACTGGAAGGCCAGCTGCTGGGGCTCATACAAACCAGACAGAATGCATCCAGGCACAGAAGTCACAGCAAGGCAGTCTACACAGCAAAGTGCAGGGTCTTAAACCAGGCCTCAGTCTCTGCTGGCAGACGGGAAGGAACACTTCCTCCTTCATCTTTAGAGACCTCATTTAAACATGGCCATCCCTTCCTGAGTACATCATTCCCAGGGCTTCTCTCTCAGATCATCCATCTGCAAGTCTAGGGTGGACTTCAGGCCATTCTTTGGGGGATCCCAGGCTGAAGCATAGCTTTGTCTTTCTTTTTAACTGTACGTATTGTAGCATCTGTGAGTCGGAAGCTCCTGTCCAGCCTCTCCCAGTGTCTGTACCCTGTCCCCAGAGTTACTGACGGTCTTTGGATGGCTATCCTGGGCTGTCCAGATCCCACCTAGTGTGCTGGGCATCTCAGACACAACACGTAACTGCTTAGTGTAAGGCGTTCCCGTGCAAGATTTGGAACAGATTTAAAACAAGAGTTCTGTGTCTCCATCTGGACACATGTAACAGGGAAATCCTAATCCCCCACCCCCACCCTGTCCACCTGGTGGTCAGGGCTGACTTCTTCCCCTGACCATGATGTGGCCTAACCAATGAGAACTGCGCAGTATCCCAAGCCAGACCAAGGAGACCCAGTGCATTCTCAGGACATCTGCAATAATGAGCTTGGAATTTTCAACTGCTGGAAACACTTGCTTCCTTACAGGAAGATCCTTACTGAGTAAAAAATGAACACAGGAAATCAGGGTTCAGTGAAGCAAGAAAAAACAGGTTCCAACACCATCTGAGCCCCTGGATCAAACCATGCCTGAAGCTAGGTCCCCTTAGACATCTCAATAATGTGAACCGCTAATCTCCCTCTTCCTGCTTAAACCAATTTGAGCTTGTTTTCCATCCTGGTTGCTGAGTTCTGTTTTTCTGTACCCTCCCAATACATTGCCAGGCCCACGATGTACTGCCCCAGAACTCCCAAGTTTTCCCTTCACTGTGGGTGGCGAGAAAGCCTCAGCTTTCCAGGCAGAAGGGCTCAGCTCCCATCCAGCCCCGGCTATCCTCACTTCAGGGCCTGAAGCCTCAGCCTCGGCCTCCACTGCTGTAAACACACACACCCATCACCTCCCATCACTGTCATAAATGCCCAGTATAACCCAGCACAAAGGCAAGATGCTTATTAGGGTTCATGGCTCATAGGTGCATCCAGCTCACTGCCGTGGACGACATTCAGCCAAGGGTAGCCACAAAGGTACCTAGCAAAGTCATAAACTTTCTTAAAACATTGTCAGTCTTTTTATATTTTTTCAGGGGGGGGGGAATAGTTGATTGAACAGTTCTTGAGCATGAACTCTGTGAATGACATCATGTAGGCAGGACGTGTCTGGTAGAGAGTCCAGACTGTGGTGAGGGGGCCACATCATTCCGAAGCTACTGATAGGTGCGGACGGCAACAGTGGGGAACAATACATTAGCCTCGTGAGTTGGGGTGGGGGCTAAGGTCCTGAGGTTCCCTCCTAGAGCATGGTTACCAATGACCTTCATGTTCTCACACTCCTGCTAGTGAACTAGGCTGCCCTGGGGATCCAGCCTCCAGCACATGGGTCTTCTTTACTCAGCCCAGCCACGGCAGGAGTCCCTATGATTATACTGCCCTAAGCAGAACACCTTCAACAGTGAAAGGTGCTATGAACAGGAATAGGAACACAAGAGCGACCGGCACGTAGGGTATCTGACCTAGGGATGTGTCGTCCACCACTTCTGGCCCTTTCCTGGGCTGGCACCGCCACCTCATCTGCCTGTCCTTCTCACTTCTGTCACCGCCCTCTGTGCAAAAGCTTCCTTTCTCCTCTTGCCACCTCCTGATTTATTCCTGCAGACTTCTGGAGAAGCCGTCCTGAAGTCGGGGCATGGTCCCCCTGAAGCCCTCTGTTCTGGAAAGCCCAGTCTCTTTATATACTCCCTCCCTCCCAGCGCCTAAAGCCCTCAAGACTCACAAGCCTGTCACATCATGCACAAACACACACCTAGGCACGCATACACACAGCACGCAGTGGAGACAGCACCCTTTTCTTCCTCCAGAAGACGGAATTTTCTCTATGTGTTCAGGAAACCATCCTCAGTAACTCGCTAGACAGAGGCAAAAATTGGGGACCGGGCTTCACGAGTCAGGGTGGGTATAGCAGGGGAGGGCAGCAGAGACAAGGCACTGGCCTTCCGACAGCTTTTACCAACCTGAAGCCAGGGACAGGCACCAGCTGGCTCCTACTCAAAACACAGGCCAGCGATGCTGGCGATGCCACCAGCCTCCAGCAGCTCAGTCCCTTGCAGCAGCCAAGTCACTGCGCAGAATGCAAACAACACAGGTGCAGAGGCCACTGATGGAGACCAGTATCCCAAGCCTAGGTTCCACTCCAAGGTCCTTTGAGCTAGCCTCTGGCTGTTTCCTGGCTTGGCAGGGCTACAGCCTGAGACCAGCTCCTTGCTCCTAGCCGAGTCAGGTGGATGCTCCCCCTCTGCACTCCTCTGCAGACTGAAGAGGAGAGTAGACAAGGCTGAGAATCCTGCTTCCGAAATGCTTGAGGTCAGAGCTCCCCAGGCTAGCCCTGAACTTACAATTCTTCTGTCTCAGCCTGAGTGGCTAGTTTTAGATTTCTTTTTGGCAGTGAGGTCACAGCACATGGGGACAGGCTCAAAGGTCGTAGGCATTAATAGCATCTGTCCTTAACTTTGTCATGGATACCAGAAGCAGAAAACCGAGATTGGGAGCAGCTGAAAACCTCAAGTGGCTCAGCAGTGGCAGTCGCACAGGGCCTTCCTGAGGCTGTGCACTGTTGCCTTGGGAACTGAGTGCCGGTATAGCTAAAGCGGCCCCATGACCCCAGAAACAACTGGGGAGCTAGGGTCAGCACTGGGACAGGGTACCCAGGAGGTGGGATAACCCCTGATATTAGGGTGCCTTTCCCAGCCCATGCTGGAGTGCTCAGCCTAACCCACTCACAGGAATTTCTCCCCTGCAGAGGTTTTCCTTCCCATCCCTGAGAAAGTGTACCACCCTTCAGGACCCTTGGGATCCCATCTGCTCTAAGTCACATGACTCATCCCAAGTCCTGCAGAAGGAAATAGTTCTAGTTAGATCCTGCCACTATGATAAAACACTATGGCCAAAAGCAAACTGGGAGGGAAAGGTTTATTTGGCTTACACTTCCGGGTCACAATCCTCCACTGAGGTAAGCCAGCCAGACACCTGAGGAAGGAGCTGGAAGCAGAGACCATGGGGAAATGCTGCTCGTAGGCTTGCTCTCCGCCTTATGTTTAACGAGCATTTCCTCAGCGGCCCAGGACCACTTGCCCAGGAATGGTGCTAGTGACAGTGAGCTCCCCCCTCCAGTTAATTAAAAAATCAAGACAATCCCCCGCAGACAAAGCTGAAATAGGTGACTCCTCAGCTGACCCCCTCAGATAACTAGGCTCTGTCAAGTGGCAATTAAGGAGATCCAGGGAAAGTGGTAAGATGTCTCTCCTTATAGAGACTCTCTTTCAGATCTATCAAGACATGCACACTGCAGAACAGCTGTCTATAAATGACTGCTTCCAACTTGGAAAAGGGATAAAAATTACTTTAATATCAATAATTTAGTCCCCTAAGCAATACACGCTAAACTTTATTAAAATAAGTATAGTGAGCTCTGGGTTCAGCAAGATCCTCTATAAATAAAAAGCAATTTGGGCAAACATCTGATGTCAACTTTGGGCCTCCACATACACATGCAATCATGTGCATGCACACCTGCACACACATCCACCCACATGCATGTGACTTTGCACACATTTGCATGAGCACGCACACACACAGAGATTATCACAGCGCTAGCATAGGAGGTGGTGATTCTCCTATCATGGGATTAGAGACATCGCCTGGAAAGTAAAACCTCAGACCAAAGAAAGGCACACTGTTCTCTCAGTGTGGTCTGAGGCCTAGCAGTCTCCAGTCTAGGAACCCGTCAAGCTCCACCTGACTTACCAAGTCAGAATCTCTTTTTGGAACCCTCGTGTGACTCATAGCACTCTCTAATTTGGGAAGCCCTGGTCTAGGGAAGAGCTGAGATTCTTACACTTGGTGTGTGTCAATCTTAATTTAATGCATGAAAGCACTTTACATGCCTTAGCCTATTTGACGGTCACAGAAAGTGTAGGGTTGGAACTGTAGCTATCGCCATTCATTCATTCATTCATTCACTCACTCATTCACTATTGTCTGAAACACTGTTTCTTGTACAACAGGCTGCCTTAAACTAAGGAGCAGAGGCTGGCTTCAAACTCCTGATCCTCCTGCCTCTGCCTTTCCAGTGTTGAGGTTACAAGTGTATGTCACCATGCCCAGCCGCCATCTCTATCTCACAGATGAAGAAGCAAAGACTCCGGGAGGCTAAGTAACTCCCTCCAGAGCACAGAGCTGGCAGAAAGATGAAGATGGGGACCCAAGGATCATCTGGACAACCCAAGGATCATCTGGACAACCCAATGAACAGAGTGGAAACAGCCAGTAGTCGGCTTCTCCACAGGACAGGGTCACTCTCTAAAGAGGGAGAAGATCAATTTTCAATGTCTCTTGAGGCAAAGGAAGATTAGTGGGAGGAGGGACCAAAATTCTCTATCCCTAGCTCTAGGGACCAGGAAAGTCCAACAAGGAAAGAATGGTCAAGTGGTGAATTCTCTGCCACAGGAGGTATTCAAGCAAAGGCTGGGAGGCCTTCTGTTTAGGATACATGGGAAGCAATTCTTAGCTCATCAAGGAGTAAGTTTAATGGGTTAGGCTTTCCTCTCCAGTCCAAAGACAGGAAAACCCTCTCTGTATCACTGAGATGAGGCCAGAGGCAACACAAAGGTGATTAAAAGATGGCTTTGAACTGCGCCAGCTCAAGAGCATCCACGGCCTTAGAAGTCTCGGCAGATGGCAGGTCTATCTTTAACACTTCAGCCCTGAGTTCAGCCTGGAGTTTAACATCCAGATCCCTGAGTTGGGGCCCAGCAAGTCTACAGGCCCAAGGTTCAGGGGTCTACTATTCTTAAACTGAATGGCCAAGGCTGAGCAGCCCCACTTGCTGGCATCTTCAGCAATTCACTGCAATTCCGGTACTCCAACATGAATCAGTTTTTGAAGAGGTCGGAAGCGGGAACATTCTACACAGCTGTGTGAGGTTTGCATGGAGGTAGCAAGGCTGAGGCAGGGCCAGCCACAGATGAGTCTAGCTCTACAGGGTAGCCTGGCAGCCTCAGCTTCTGTCCAGTCGAAGATGACCTGCATCACTGTAGGGATGTGGCGGGAAGTGTGTGCCAGTCTGTAGGCGCCTCACCTCTGCCAAGCTGGAAGGGACTAAAGGGTGGTTTCAAATAGGGGTGTGCTCCAATAAAGAAGGGTGGTTAAGGTCTACTGCATAAGCAAGTCTCCATTGATGGCAGCTGCTACCATCCTCCTGTGAGTACCAGTTCTAAATGAAGGGAAGCAATACTTCCAGCATGAGAGCACATGCTAGACCCTCAGCATGTGGGGGTTACAGGCCAGCCTGGACATGGCAAACCCTGCCTCAAACACAAAACACACACACAGAGAGAGAGAGAGAGAGAGAGAGAGAGAGAGAGAGAGAGAGAGAGAGAGAGAGAACACGCAAAAGAAAACTTCCATAGTCCCAGACCCCAACATCCTGGCAGGCAGAGCTGCAGAGCCAAACATCTCACATCAAGGCTGGGCTAAACCACAAAGCCCAGTGTCCGGGTCCAGCTGAGCACAGAGCCCAGGGTGTGCACTTGAGGGCAAGGGGCAGGCCTGGCTGTGTAAACGTTTGGCTGCTGGATTCTGGAGGCAGGGAGGCCTCCAGAGAGCCAGCTCTGCAGTCTCAGAAGTCAGGCCAGCTTTCCATTCCCAGCATTCCAGACCCAAGTCCCCGGGCAGGCCTGCTGGCCAGAGCTCTCAGCTCCTTCCAGGCCTGGATATACTTCCAAGGCAGCCTCTTCTCAGGCACAGGCCAGAATTCTTTGGCCAGCTCTCCACGCTGACAGACCCCAGCTGCTGGGTACCACTCCTTTCTCCTCCCGCCCTCCACACAGCTCCTAAGAAGACAACCTGAGAAGACCAGCCCAACCCAGCCCCTGCCCAATATTCAGTAACAGCACCTAGACTTCAGAGACTCTTATTGGTCCTTGGCGTCACTGGTGAGATCTTACTGGTGACTGTTCTCACCATCTACCCACTGGGACTCTCTCCAAGGCCTGAAAAGGAATCCCATGAAGGGAGACATCTGGACTCATCTATGTCCCGAGGCATTTGGGGCTCAGTACCAGCTCAGTCCTCAGATACTTGGCTATGACACAATGTGTTCAGAAGAGAAGGTACTGATGGTCCTTGCTGTCCAGTCCCAGAGGACTCAGCAGAGTCACCTAAGACAGTACAGACCTTTGCTTATCCTTGAAGGAAAAAGACACCAAGCAGCCCCAGAAGAGACCATGCATCCATGTGCCTGTGACCTACAATGGCTTCTCCAATGGCTGGTGTTTGAATAATTGCTCCCATCTGCCACACGCTCATCTGGCCAGACACTGCTGCATGCCTTACCCCTGCCTTCTTATGAAACCCTTGCAACATCCCGGATTCTATGATTACACTAGTGCGGGTTTTCTGTTTTGTTTTAAATGTTATATTATAAATGTTCTGCCTAGCATATATATCTGTGTAACATATGCATGCCTGGCATTCATGGAGACTAGAAGAGGGCACTGGATCCCCCGGAACTGGAGTTACAGATGGCTGTGAGCTGCCATGCAGGTGCTGGGAATTGAACCCTGGTCCTGTGGGAGATTAACAAGTGCTCTCAAATGCAGAGCCATCTCTCCACCTCGACTGTACCAGTTTTAGAGAGAAGAAAACGGAGAACCAGATAAACTTTCCACAGCCACATTTGGAAAGTTGCCAAAACAAGATTCTGCCCAGCGCCAAGGCCTGGGGTGACTCCTATGTCAGTGGCCTCACTTGCTCACATTTTGACTCCACTTGCTTTGCAGGGTCCTCACATCTGGGTCTTTGCTTAAATACATGACCTGCCATCGGGACAGGAACAGAAGTAATACAAACTTGATAAAGAACCTGGGACCTTACTGCGATGAGAAATGCTATGGAACACACAGGAAGAAGAGGGAACTTGCTAGGTCAGTTGGTTCTATTCTAACCCAGCTAGCAGGCAGCCAACCTACCAACTGTCCTCAGAAGGGAAATAAATCCAATCTAGTTTAGCTCAGATCAGCCCAAGCGTGATCAGTTCTGCTCAGATGGGTTCAACCCAGACCTAACCAACCCAGCTCAGTCCAAACCAGATCAACGAGTACAGCCCCAGCTAGATCTGACCAACCCTAATCAATCCAAATCAGTTTAGCCCAATCCAGAGGGGCCCAGCTCAATTTAGACCAATCTACAATTGTCCTTCTAGTTTGGATCAGACCTGTGCCGCCCAGTCAGCCCACATCAGCACAACCTAGATTGATGACACTGCCCCAGCCAGTCTGTACACACGAGGGAGAACAAATGGTGGTAATAGGACAACCTGTCACATAACAATTAAGAGCTGTACCAGCTGCAGTTACCATTCTCTTCTGACAGAAGAGAAAAACTCTTTCAGTTGATCCCACCCAAAAGGCCAAGAAACAATGGAAGAACTTTCCTGAAAGCTATGGGGCAAACAGTCACTACAGAACGCGTATCCCTTACTTGAAATGAGTGGAACCAGCATGTTGGAGACCTTTTTATTCTTAAATATTTTTAATTTGTGTGTGTACGTGTGTGTGTGTGTGTGTGTGTGTGTGTGTGTGTGTGTGTGTCTGTGTGTGTCTGTGTGTCTGTGTGTGTCTGTGTGCCCAAAGAGGACAGAAGAGGATTCCCTGGAGCTGGAGTCGCAAGTGGTTTTCAGCCACTCAGTGTGGGCAACAAGCATTCTTAACTGCTGGGCCATCTCTCCAGCTCAAAGAGACTTATAAAAAAAAAAAAAAGATTTATGTATTTTGTATACAGTGTTCTGCATGTAAGCCTGCAGGCCTGAAGAGGGCACCAGATCTCACCACAGATGGTAGTGATGGTTGTAAGCACCATATGGTTGCTGGGAATTGAACTCAGGATCTAAGAACAGCCAGGGCTCTTCACCGCTGAGCCATCTCTCCAGCTCAACTTATCATTTTTTTACTCTTTTGTTTCTTTATTTTGCAATATCTACATCCACGTAGGTAGATATTTTGGGAAGGGGGTCCACATCTAAACACAAAGCCCATTTGTCTTATACATGCTCTATACATAGTCTAAAGGGAATATAATCCAAAATTCTTAGGGTACCCATGTTTTAAGTATAACTTGCCCACATGGTGTGAAATTTTCCATTGTGGCATTATGTTCGTGCTCAAAAAGTTTCAGGGATAAGGAGAAAGCATGGTTAATAAATTACTTGCCCCACAAATATGAAAACCAAGTTCAACCTCTAAAGCCCACATTAAAAAGAAAAGCCAGGAATGGTGGTCCACACCTGGAGTCCCAGTTTTGGGGAGCAGGAGACAGAGAGAGGCCGTAGAGCTTACTGCTGGCTTGCTTGGTCAGCTCCAAGTCAATGGAATAACCTGTCTTAAAAATAAATAAACAATAGATAGGTAGACAGACAGACAGACAGGAAATAAATAAACAAACAAATGAACCTGGACAGTACCCAAGGACTAGCACTTGAGGTCAACCTCTGGCCTATTCTCTCTCTCTTCCCTCTACCCAATCCACAGAAACACAGAGAGAGAGAGAGAGAGAGAGAGAGAGAGAGAGAGAGAGAGAGAGAGAGACAGAGAGAGAGAGAGAGAGAGAGAGAGAGACAGAGAGAGACAGAGACAGAGAGAGAGAGACAGAGACAGAGAGATTTTGAAGCATTTTTAATTTCAGAGCTTCAGATTACAGATGTTAGAGCATCTCCTACTTAAAAGATAAGCTCACTGAATCAGAGAGACCGTTGCATCCTGCCTATGTGTATACCACAAGAAAAGGCGACCTTAAACCCTGGCACACATCTGTTTGCCTGTCACATGTGGCACAGCCCTGCAGAAGCATGGATCACACTTGTCTTCCCAGTTACTCATGAGGCAATGCTGTAGCACAGGACAGGAGACAGCACACACATCTTCTCCCTGCTGACCTGAAGCCACCCTCTCTTTGGATCTGATGTACAATATCCACTTCACACTCAGAGGCTTCCCCTGACCCTGCAGCCATCTCTGGATGTTCCAGGTTACTGGGCTCTGCTGAGGAATTCTGCAGGTTACAGGAGAGCCACTGGGAGCTCAGCTTGACTGGCACCCCACAGTGGTCCGCTCTGCTTCTGGCTCACTACAGGGATAGCTAAAAGGTTGAGATAATTGGGCTTTGAAACCCTGATGCATTCAGCCTTGGAGTCCCTCCACAGAGCTCTTCTAGCAAGATGCCTCAACTCCTCACACGGCCACTCAACTTCTCATATGAACTTCAGGATCATGAAAGAGAATGCTGCCAAGTCTCCCCAGGCATCCCTTTTCCACTTTCTGCTACTGGTTAAAGTAGTTCCAGGAGGCCCAGCTTCAAAGTAAGAGAGGACACTCTTCCATGACAGCAAGTTCATCACCCGCAACCTCTGGCCTAGGCATTTAGCCTAGCCTCAGGTCACTGCAGCCTGGGTCCTGAGGCACAGTAGTGGGACACTCTGTCCCCTGATCTTCACCGGGCAGCAAGCTTGCACCAAGTCCAGAGCATATTCAATTTAGAGAGTAACTGGTACATTTCCATCTGACCCAAGATGAAGGGAGTGGCCTCAGCCCCTCAGCATAGCTGCCAGAACCCTCCAGAATGAATGTGTGCACAATGAATAACAGAAAGCCCCCCACCCCGACCACACACAGGTGTCTAAAGACAATGTGCCGCTGTGCTCTTTGCCAAGACCTCAATTTGGAAATGGGCACTTCAAGGTCCGGACTCCTTAAGAACCTAGGGCAAGGCTCTCTCTACCAGAACAAAAATGGCTTGCCTATTGGCTGGGCTCCGGACACAGCTGAGAATGGCCACACTGAGCAGCCTGGAAGAGCTCACCATCAGTTAACTATAATCACAATCAAGGCATAATTAGCAGACGGCTCCAAGTGTGAGATCTGAGACCCATCGGCTCTAATGGGCTAATTAGCTGAGACGTCCTTGGGCAGGCAATGCACTCCGGCCTTCCAGAAACATATCAGGGAGCTATGCACATCAAGGCTAGGATGCGGCCAAATAGCCAGGCAGATATGTTGCATAATCCTGTTGCCACCGCTACCACCGCCACCCTGGGCATTGGTTCTGCAGCACCTGAGTGCTGGGAAGTGAGAGGCATGCCTCCTACCTTCTGCTCTGCCCAGTCCTCTCCAAATTAATGTGGGTGGGATAAGGAGTTCACACCAATACATAATGAATCTGTCTTTCCAGGTCCCAATTCGTCCCTGTAGGCTCACAGTCACTAAGAGCCATCACATCATCGTGAAGTAGAAAATGATTCATCCGACTGGAGAGATGGCTTAGTAGTTAAGAGCACTGGTTGCTCTTGAGAGGACCTGGGTTCAATTCCCAGCACCCACGTGGAGGTTCATAACTATCTGTCACTCCATTTCCAAGGGAGTCAACACCTTCCGACTTCTGTGGGCACATGGTACACACAATCAAGCATTCAGACACATAAAATAAAGAAGGCTTTTTAAAAATAGAAAAGACTCAATAGCTCTGTGTAGCCTAATAGTACCCAGAGCCACAAACTCAGAGAGCAGGTACTTGCTGTTTGCCCCGCTCTCAATCCAATTGCTCTGAGTTGGTGGCAGAGATCCCATAAGATGAGAACTAGAAACCTCAGTTGTACGATGACAGAAGGTGAAGGGTCAGCAGAGCTGAACCTGGTGCAAAGCTCTCGGTGCATCTGGTACCACAGCAGGTGCACTCCGGAGTACACGGGTGCATGTTGAGTAACGCAGGGCCCAAGGGAGAGGACTCTGACCCTACAGAACTACTTCAGGGGGTCTCAGGCCAGATAAGCTTGGAAAATGAGTCGCTTAAACAGAAGCAACACTGAGTTTGAACCAAAACCCACGTCTGAGATTCACAACACACACTGGCACAGTACAGGCCCTGAGAAGTCCTGCAGTAGAGACTTGAGTTCGTTGTTGTATCTAATCTTTCTCAACTTACTTCCACACAGAATCTGCTTTTCCACAGAGACTAATGGGATCGTGTATTCAAGACAGAGTGTCTAGGGAACAGGGCAGATGAGACAAGTTCCCTTTGAATCCTACAGGAGCCAGGTTACGCAAACACACGAGGTGGGAGCTTTTCAGTGTTTGTACAGGAAGCACATGAGAGCATTCTTCAGCTCCATGGAGAAAGACATTCTCATTTCTCTGAAAACAACCAATGTGAAGCATCACTATTCACAAAAAAAGAGGAAGGAAAATAAAGAAAGCAAAGAGAGAGGAGAAAGAGAGAGAAATAGTGGAACAGCACACTGCTGGGCACTATGCCTCTGGGGACACAGGCCTGCCCAGAGGCATAGCTGCCCTCAGCTCCAGTTAAATCTAACCAGCTTAAGGGATTAGGGTGTGTGGTGCAAACTCAGGAGGCTGAGGTAGAAGACTCACTAATTCAAGGTCAACCTGGGCTACGTGCTGAGACACCTAAGGCTGGGGATACAGCTCAGTGAGAGAATACTTGGCTAGCACGCACAAGCTCTGGGTTCTGTTCAAGCAAGGTAGCAGGAAGGAGAGGGTAGGGAAACCATTGTTAAGGCCAGAGACACCAGCTTTCCTGTTTTTGCACAGAAGTCCGAAATTCAGACTTCTAAGTTAAACTCCACACTTCAAAATGCGGGTCAGGGCGCTGGAGAGGTGACTCTGTGGCTAAGAGCACTTGTCGCTCTTGCGGAGGACCAAGCTATGATTCCCAGCACACACATGGTGACTCACAACCATCCATAACTCCAGCTTCTGGGGATCCGATACCCTCTTCTGACCTCTGTGGGTACCAGACATGCACACAAAACACAGACATACATGTAGGCAAAACACTCACACATAAAGTAAATAAATCTAAACTGTGGAGCAAACGGAACCTTCCCAGGGACAGTAAAACCCAGCAGGTTGCAAGCTCTGCCCAACAGGACACAGTGATGCTCAGTAATGGGTGCTGCCATCAAGTCTGCTGGCCAGGGGACGCCCTGGGAAACAGTGCTGCTGAGCCAGGGCATGCCTGCCCTCGGCTGCTACAATGTGCCTATGCACAGCTATCCTCCTTCGATTCCGCATACACTAGTCTGTCTCTAAGCATGTGACCCCAGTACCATGCTCTCTTCTAGCACGCATGGGAAGGGGCAAGTCAGGTGAGTGGTGCATACTGATGGCCAGTACATCACAGCAATGCGTCACGGTGTCACTGTAACAAGATTTGTTCCCAACTCAACACACACAAAATTCGGAGGGTCCATGGCTGGCAGCACCACCACACACAGACTGCCTGTAGTCAGGTGGTTGGAGAGCAGGGAAGACCTGGGAGGACTTCTCAGTGGGCAGTGTTCTGAATGGTCAGGGTTTAGAAGACTCTACTCCGTCCCATCCCATTCGGAGACAGGGTATCACCATGTCGCTCAGGTCAGCCTGAGTCAAACTCTCCATCTTTCTGGCTCAGTCTTCCTACTGCTGGGATTATAGGCACGTGCTGTCGTGCCCAGCTGTTTAATCTTAAATATGAGGCCATGGATATAAAGGAATCTCCTAGGGAGTCACAGTGGTATCTACATTTCCAGAGATCAACAGGGTTCCTAACAAGATGAGGCATAACCAAAGTAATGGCTCAAACTAACGGCGAGGCTCTGGCTTGCCGTGTCGCGGGCGCTGAAACACTGTGCTAATGGTGTGCCCAGTAAGGGCGTCCAAAGTGTAAGTCTGAGTCCCACAGAAAAGCATCAGCAGGCCTCAGTGGCAATGTCACCCCGTGTGGTAACCGGCAGAATCTCCTACAATGTAGAGCTAGACAGGCACCCGAGGAAGCCACAAAGGAGGTCCAGACATCTTCAAAGGAGAAAGTACCAAGCTGGATCTTGAGAAGAAATAACTGCATCCCCAAGACCACTGCTCCCTCACGTGAAATGACAGCTCGGATGGGCCATCGTCTCCCAGCAGCTCTTGGATCAAAGTGAGGCTGGGATTAATTCCTACTAAGGGAACCTGGGTAGAAGTGAGACCTGCACCCGGCAGCCAGGAATCCCAGCAGATGGGAGAACACAGGCAGCTAAAAGCAGGCAGAACGAGCCACAAAATGGAAGTCACCGAGGCCAAAAGCTACCTTCCAATCCACACACTTGCTTAGGACTGGTGCGTGATAAAACCCTAATGTATTGGGCCAACGTAATGCCAACGTTAATTTGTGCTAGTTAGTTCGTCTAAACCAGGAGCAAAGGGAAAGAAACACCGCGCCAGCGAAGAGACACGTCCTCAGCAGGAGAGACAACGTCAAGGCAAAAAGCAGCCAAAGAAAAATCTGCTAGATAAAATTAGCCCCCACCTCCTCCACGCAGCCTTCCCAAACCCCAGGGCTCAGTTCTGCCTGCCTTGATCAAGAGTGACCTCCAGGAGCAGCAGAGATGGCTCAGTTGTAGAGCCTTTGCTGCAGGAGCATGAGGACCAAAATTCAACCCCAAGTAGCCAAGTAAAAAGTTAGCACTGTGGCACAGGCATGCAACCCTGGTTCTCGTAAAGCAGACAGGTGGATTCCTGGGGCTCACTGGCCAGTAGCCTGGTCCTGCTTCCGGTCTTCTCCACCTTGACCTCCTCCTGCTGATGTCCCACAGCAGGTATGGGCCAGGGCCACTCTGTAGAGCAACTGATTCTGGCCCATAAGCACATGAATGTTTTGGTGTGGACAGGTCTCCTTCAGGAAAACCCGTCTCCTCATCTCTAAGCTGCAGATCCTGAATCTGGGTTACTAGCGGGGGGGGGGGGGGGGGGGGGGGGGGGGCAGTGAGAGTCTAATACATCTCAGAACACGTTTCTTGGCTAAGGAACACACACACACACCCCACTTACTGAGTGGTGGAACAGCTTGGCTAAGGAATACACACACACACACACACACACACCCCACTTACTGAGTGGTGGAACAGCTTGGCTAAGGAATACACACACACACACACACACACACACACACACCACTTACGAGTGGTGGAGCAGCTTTGCAGGCCTCTGAATCACAGCCCTCAGAAGTCCTCACAGTACCCAGCTGCATTAAATCAAGCTGTGAGACACGCCGGGTTATGCTTTTCAAGTGCACCCTGAGCCCATCTGATGTTTAAAGGAAAAAGGGAAAAGTTTCCGAGGCCTCCATAAATCCAGAGGAGAGGAAGTTTCAAACTTGGGTGTTCGTAGTCCGTGGCTCCCGCATGGAAACAGCTTGGTTTCATGTATTTGGTTTTACAGTTCAAACTTTAGGTCTTTAACTTTTTATTTTTACAGGGCTAAGAAGAAAAGGGAGATGGAGCCATTTGCTCACTGAGTGCCAAAGAAAACCCTAGCGCCTCCCTCCAAGGGCCTCTGCTGAGGAGGCAGAGATGGGGCGGGGGGGGGGGGGGCTCCTGGCACACCTCTTCAAGCTCCTCCCGTCCAGGGAAGGCCAGGCCTGCGAGGCCAGCTCCTAATTAGCTCTGAGAAGATCAACAGTTCTGGAGAGCAGAGACCAGGCTATCACCGAGCCGTGACCAGCAGCAGCAGCAACAGTAGCAGCAGAAACAAAATGGAGCCTCTCTAAAAACAAGACAAGGTCTGCCAGGCCCTGAGGATTCCTAAATGTAGTCTCTCAGGAAAGATGGCTGTGTGTGTCCAGCTAGGGAGGCCCAGGACACTTCTGGCCCAGCCGAGACTTGCAGGTGGCTCACACGGCTTTCCTATCCTCCACCTCTATCTCCAGGTGCAGTCCACCCAGGCTGGACAAGTCTACCCATTTGCCAGCTGAGGAAACGATGACCCCCAATGCTGGGGTTTGGGAAGCAGCAGTGAGACAGAAGGGTCACTGGCAGCCCAGGGTTCACACCTGACCAGGGGCTACCACTGACTCACCGCATGACCGGGAAGGAGGCCATCTGCCACAGAGAGCAGAGTGGGAGTAAGAATGCCTACTTCAGAACAGCGTGAAAAAACACGTTTTTGTGTAATAAATGTGTACACAAAATAAAGGGTGGGTGACCATAAATGCCTTTCGCTTCTCTGTTCGTGTGGTATGTGTATGCTTGTTGTAGGGATGGTACACATGTGTACACATGCATGTGCAGGCCTGAGTTCCAGTCTCTTCCTCTATTGCTCCCCATTTTATTTTCAGACACACCTCAGCAATTCAGCAAGACTCCTGGGGTCTCTCTAGCCTTTTGTTGTTTTACATGGACGCTGAGGATTCAAATGCGGGTCTTCATGCTGGCTTAGAAAGCACAGTATTGACCCAGCCATCACCCAGCCACACACACACTTTGTACACATGTGTCTGTGCACTGTGTCTCTATGTTTTAAGGCTGTCTCCCAGGACCTCTCCAGACATACAGCACATATAGCCATTGTTTGTGTCTGCTCACCCTACCCTGCCTGGTGGCAACAGTGTCCTGCTGTTCCTTTGGATGGGCCCCCTTTCCTGTGAACCCCCACAGAGCAGCAGAGGATAGGAAGGGCCCTGGACCATTGCCTCCACCAGGAGGGGTGTCATAACTTGAATCTGAAGTGTTCCCCTATAGCTCATGTTGCAAACACTTGTTCCTCAGCTGGGAGCACTTTAGAAGAGGCTGTGGAACCTTTAGGAGTGGAGCCTGGATAGAGAAAGTAGGTCACTGGGCCAGGCCTTCGCAGATTACAGCATTCTGGTTCCCAACTAGTTCCTCCTCCTTGTCTATGCTGATGTGAGTAGTCTCCTCCACCCCCCTCCAGCTACCATGAACTGAACCCCACCATGAATGCCCATCTGTAAAGCCCTCAGGATGGCCCTTAACCCTGCTCAGGGCCATGTGGAGCTGTCAAGGAGGGCTTGGGGCAGAAACCAGCAGAGTTCTGGTTTGACCCGACAAAGCTCAGAATAATGCCATGGATCAGAATCAATCTTTCTGCGCCAACAACACGGTTTATAGGGCAAAGGCACATTGCTGAGCACCTGGGGCTTACATGACCATCTGAGTAACTTTACATTATCAGTGTCCACAGTAAGAGGTCCACTGACAGCCCCATTTCACAAATGGGAAAACTGAGACCTCAAGACAGTAAAGCTGCCTAAGCTTGCACTATTAGTAGGCAGCAAGCTCTGGGTTTAAATACATGCAAATGTAGAGTCCTCTCTGCTTATTCCGTGTGGGCAGGTCAGCATCTTCCCACTTCTTTCCCAGTATCATAGCATGGTTCTAATACAATCCAAGCTATCAAAGCATGGTTCTAATTCATCCAAGTCAGTGAAGAGCCAGGAACTTTCTTGAGGGTGGGCACATTGGTGCCCCCAAATGTCTCCATTCTCCTAGATCAACCAACTGATCCTTGACACCCATCTCCTACTCAGCTAGAACACAAAAGATGGGGTGTGGGAAACAATTCCCCATTCAGCTACAGCCAGCCCCAAGAGCATTCCACAGAAATATCAGAAGCTATTCCCATCGTATTTCACAGTCAGGAACACGGAGAGGGAATGGCGCTTATGTAAGACAACAAAGCAAGTTCATTCCCTGAGTTCAAAGCCATGCCTGTTACACTCCCAGCATTCTCCTGCCCCTTGTGGCAATAACCTGTCAGCACCACAGTGGACAGTCCTGCAGGTGAGCAGTAACTGAGCTGTCCTATGGAGAAGCCACCCGTGACCAGTGGTGACCATCACACAGAAGCAGAGAAGCGGGTGTGGTAAGGATCTAGCGAGGAGGAACTTCTCTCGGGCTTTGGGGGTGCTGCTCTTGCTAAACCCCAGGATGATTAGGAAAAGGCCAGGGCAAGTAAATCAGGAGGCATCTCAAGAAGACAAGAGCGTGTGCAAAGGCGCACAGGTGGAACCAGCATGGCTGGGGCAGAGCTGCGGGGGAGGGGCAGGACAGCAGCAGGCCCTGTTGGATCTCTTCATTCAAGTCAATGGAGAGATCCAAGACACAGGAGGACCTGATTGGTGCCTTTCTGTACTGTAAACATGGCCGGGATGGAACGTAGACAGGCAGAGAGGAGCCCTCCAGGGGACAGAGGCTGGTGGCTGGCACAGTGGTGAGCAGTGCTTTTCCCTGCCCACACTCCCCCATGCAAGGACCTTTCAGCTCCTCGCCCCCAACAAAACGTCAATGCCACAGACAATAGCCTATCTGTTTACTGATGGCATGTAGAGCCGTGTTGTACAGTTTAAGAGAGTAAGGTTTTTAAAGTCTAAAGAACCAACCTCCACTGCCCCTTCGAGAGTCATTTATAGTAGAGAGCAGTCCTGTCCAGTAGAACACAGGGGATTCCCTAGAAGCTACATTTTTTAAAGTGGAATTAATGGTGATGTCATTAAAGCCAGTGTACCCAGATATTTGCATTTAAGAAGTGTCACTCTATAGAAAAGGTGATTTTAAAAAATGTTACTACAGGAGAGGGGCTAGAGAGAAGGCTCGGTGGTTAAGGACACATAGCATACAACTCTTACTTACAGAGGACGTGAGTTCAGTTCCCAGCACCCTCTGAAGCCACTGGGTCTCCAGGAACATCTGTCTTCATATGAATACACACACAATTAAAACAGTAAAAGTCAATCTTTTTAAAATTGTTACCAGGAATTCTCATCTTTCCTTTCTCAAAAAAAAAAAAAAAAAGCTTTGGGACACCTCTGCACCCCATGCCAGTCATATACCCATGCCTGTCAGCCCCTACGAGACAGAGGAGGCCTTTGTGGTGAGTAGGGCCCACAGGTTCCAGCCACTCTACTGAAGCTAGGCTGTGTGTCTACCCCAGAACTCTCCATACACAAATTCTAAAGGACCTTTGCCACCCAAGAGCCTTGGACAGAGTCTCCATCAACCCCAACTGGCATGTCCTACTCTAGTCCATAGCTCCCACCGTGGGAGGGACGTGAGGAGCATCTTGGGGGATGCAGGGCATCTCTGCAATGTACAGCGTCACTCTGCAGGGAAGAGATAAACTGAAATGCGGCCAGACACCAACCCAGGAAGACGCTGGGGAAACTGCTTCCCAGAGAGCATGTACACACTGCTTTTTATCATTGTTCCCTAAACATGGTGCAACAACTGCTTCAGGCATTTCCTCTGTCTCGAGTATAACAAACCGTCAGGGCTGGCTAAAGAATAGGAGGGTGTGCCTAAGTTACAGGTATATCTTGTCATTTTGCATAAGGGACTTGAGGAGATGCCCAGGGACCAATGCCACAGGAAGGCTGTATTTACTAAAAGCTACTGATCCCCAGGCCCTGAGGTTCCCTACTTCCCTTTTCTTTTTTTATCCTCACTATTAAGAGATGAGTTCTGATGACTCTTCGTTTTCCTGATGGGGAAACTGAGGGCTGGGAGGGTATGTATCTCACACATATCCCTTTGACTTGGACAACCCACGAACGCATGAGCAGAGCATTCAGAAAGCTCCCTGGAGTGGAGAGGGCAGCTGAGGGAACGCTGCCAGTGGCCTAGGAAGGAAGAAGGAAGCAGGTCCCAGGATAAGGCAGGGCACACATGCTCAGAAAACACGGACCAGGCGTGTCCTGTACAGTGCAGGGTTCTTGGAGCCAGACAAGCAGGCATGGTGGAGCCGAGACAGATGCCTATGCACAGGCACTGTGAGAAGGGTCCAAATTCAACCACCTCGTCCTGAACAGCACCCACTGCCCACTCCTCAGCCATGATGCCAGTTGAATCCAACTTCCCAAAATATTTACCAGAAGGCTCTGGGCACAGACTCCATTCTGTAAACTTGGATGAGATTCCAGAGCTGAAGACACAGATCACCCGGAAAAGCAGATAAACTCTCACTCACATTCTAACTAACGAGGAGGAGGTGGGGAGGAGAAGGAAAGAAATCAAGCCTCCCCACCACCCAACTTGAAAGGCATTATGGTCCAGGGCAAGGAGGGAGCAAAGATGCCGTGTCTTTATCAGGCACAAGGCTGCTCCAGACACAAACAAAACTCTTGGCAGGCACCCCTCTTCCGCATCGGAAGGGGAGCAAGCAGTCTTCATGCATGGGCTCAAAGCCATCCTGAGTACATGGCAGGCTGATCTTCCCCCAAATTTCTGACAGAGAAAGCCCCTTTTGGGAACCAGGACACCAACTAGCTTGAGCAACAGAATGAGGACTGTGAGCCTCCACATCCGAAGGGTGGCTAGCCCAGAGTTCAAATCTCCCACTGCTTGGGCCCTGGCAATGAAAAGAGGAGGGGTGAGCTGGCTCAGGAGTGTGGGTAGTTGAAGTCAGCCCCTGCCTCCCAACCACTGCCCTCAGCATCATGGGTGGAATAAAGAAGAAAGCAACCCACAAGGATGGCCACACTCAGCCCTGCGGACACGCCACAAGGCAGGTACCGCTGCTGTCTTCAGATGACAGATAAGTCAGAGTCCATGGCCGACAAAGGCAGCACCAGCTCTGACCAGGCCTCCAGATCTCAATCTGGGGCCTCCCTGCTGCTACACCCTCCCCAGGTTTCTGGTTCCACCTGCCAGCTCTGCCTATCTCCATCCTTGCCCAACACCCTTGCGTTGCATAGCCCTAAACCCCCAGAAGGGAGAAGAGAACACGGGTGCATGTTCACCCTCCTTCTCCTTCCACAACCCATGCCATCTCCTGGCACCCACTCCCACTCTAGAAATGCAGCCTGCCCCCACCCCCAGTGGCCCATCCAAGAAGCAAGCTCTCCAACATAATATTTTCCTCCCACAGAACGTGAGAATAAAGGGCTCTTTGCTCGTCTCCTGAAATAACTGGCTCTCACCATAAAGCAATCCTCTGCCCAGTACAAATATTTCTGTAAAACTTGGTAACTCTATCTGCGGCTCCTTTTCTGAAAGTCAGAAACCTTGGAGAATGAAATACGGCCAAGGCAGACGTTATGACAAGCTCATGAAGTCATGTCTACCCCAGGCAGTCCTCCTGGGCACGGTGATTAATTTGCTGTTAACCACAGGGACTTTGTGTCTTAATACACCCAAAGCAAAACACCAGTTCACATTTCTGCTGGAACAATACCCACCACCCTAGTACAGAGGGCAGCCAAGTGGGCAGCAGAACCACGGCTGGGCTCAGGAGCCTGGAAGGATTCTGGAGAGCAGAGAACCCCTGAGGTGGAAATAATACACAGGCAAGTTGCCCTCTGTGGCCTGGCCTTTGTCATAGAGGCGGTGAACCTTATAAAATAAGTTAGGGGTTCTTAGGTCAGTGTAAAAGCAGTTAACCTAACTCAAGCTAAGACACTAGGTAAGGCATGGAGCACAATGTGGAAGACACACGCTAGAGAAACAGAGCCCAGATGACAGGTTCTCTCAGTCTCTGAGCCTATATCACACACTAGTCAAGACCCTTGCAAGTGTTGTTTCAGACCCAAGGGATAGAGGTGAGCTTACTGGAAATTTTCCAGTATATGTGGACATAGATATTACCTAACTAAATCCTAGAAACAAAATGGAGGCTGCCCCCACTACCCAAAAGAAACAGTGTAAACCCCAGCCCAAAGTTGCAGGCACCCGAAGCTCTGTATCCCCTTGAACTGGCAGATCCACACACAGGGAGGCAAGAGTTAAATGACATAATGGGGAGGGGGGTGTCCAGAGAGGGTAATGAAGGGAATACTCAAAGCATTATTTTATTATTAATATTTTATTTTCTATTTATTTATTTAGATAGGGTCTCACTATGTAGCCTTGGCTGGTCTAGAACTTGTTATGTGGACCAGATTGGCCTCCAACTCATAAATCCACCTTCCTTGGCCTCCCAAGTACGGGAATTAAAGGCATGTGCTACCATGCCTGGCTCAAAAAATTATAAATGCATATATGAAAATGTCATGATTAAAATCACTTCCTGCTCGGGTGTGTTGCTGGCAGTGCCGGGAATCTAATCCAGGACTAGCACACGCCAGGCAAGCCCTCCACCACTAAGATGCATCCTTGGCCTTTTCTATCCCATGGAAATCAAGGCGGAGTTTCTGACCTGAGAACTCTGGCTACACTGGCATTACAGTAAAAACGAAGAGCACATATCCAAGAAGGAGGACACATGGACCTCAGAGTGCTGCTATCAGTACTCAGGGTGGGAGGAACTCCCTGGGAACCCACGCGGAGGCAGGGAGCTGGGAAAGAAGGAGGCTCCTGTGGGCTGTGTAGAGGAAACGGCAAACCACTCAGGCTTTTCTGAAACCCAATGGCCAGCCATATTTCTTCTCAAAGCTCAGCTACTTTACCTGATAGCCCCGACCCCAGCTGCTAGCCATCTCTTTGCTTGGTGAGGCTTCTGCCCATCCACCAGTGTGTGCAGCCCTTCCCATGGGTGACTTCTCTTATGGACACACCCTAGGGGCTCAGCTGAGACAAAGGGTTGGGGTGACTCAACTCTGCAGGAAAGTAGATGGCCCAGGTCAAAAAAGTAGAATCCTAGCCTGGAATTTCCTAGACCTTTCAGTTGAAGATAGAAGGTTGAACTGCTGGGGAAGGAAACCTGCACTGACCAGAGGGAGACAATCTAAAAATGAAGACAGCCCAAAGTAGGCAGAGAGAGACGCTGCCACCCTTCACTGGGGTGGGCGATCTGAACTCGAGATGCATCACTTTCCGGGAGTTTGCCTCTTCTTTCTCCTTATTTTTTATTTATATTTTCTTTAGCTACAGACATGGTTTAGGCGAACTGTGAGGCTCTGTTCACAGCACAAGGGAGAAGCAAGCAAAAGCTCTCTACAAAGACCCAGAGCAGCAGCTGACACTGAAGGGCACAGAGCCTGAGTCCTAGCCCCCTGCACATCTGACCTCCTCTCCCAGCTACGGGGATCCTCCAAGCCCCAGAAGTTCTTGAGTATCCACCACCTGCCATGCAGTGCCCAGACCCCAGAGAACTGCCCATGGAATCTGAAGTATGAGCTTAGTTTCCCCATGCAAATAATCCTGGCCAATTAACGGTGAGCAATATCACTGTGAGCAAGGCTTTGGGAATCTGAAAGCCCTGGCTAACCTTCGGTAAATGCCCGCCCAGTTAGGGGGGGCTGCTGCTCCAGCCCAGACAGGGGCTTGTCATCCAGCACCCCACAGCAAAATCTGTGCCAGGTGCCCCCCCAGTCCACACTTGGAAGAAGCCTCACTTCGGAGCTGCACAAGAAGTAGCATGTAGGAGCTCCAGAGTTAGGTGTTTGTACGTAAGGCACAGTGTTCCCTTCTACCCTTCTAGAAAGAAGCCCAGGATCACTGAAAACCATGACGATGGCTGCCCTTGGCCAATGAGGCTGGCTTCTCCTGCTACAGCACAGCCATGCCTCTCATGTCTGTGATGGTCCACAGAAGAGTGGACCAGGGCTCCCTTTCGATGGTGCAGAGAACGTTCCTTCCACCACCTTCTGCTGCGAATATATCTTACAGGGGGGAGAGGGGGAGATGGGGCAGGGAGATGCAAGGTGAAGTTCAGCCAGATGCACCACAGTGTAGGTCTTGCCCCTCAGATCAGAGCTGAGCAATGCAGGCAGCAGCATTAGCTTCTGGGGGCTCTATAACTTTGCATGTCAGTTCTCTCAAATCAAGCACATCTTATTAGAGCTCAGGAGCTGGACAATACTCGCACACAGCACACATAACCTAGAGCTCGCTAAGCACAAGGAAAGCCATCAGAATAAATGGTACTGCCGACTCGCCCTTTTAACATTCCCTTCATCCCAGTTCAGAGACCTGGCTGCCCTTCAGAGTAGCCAAGTATCAAAACTGAAGAGGCTGCCACAGGAGCAGGGAGAGGAAGATGGACCCATCGGCAGAGACCCATAGGACCACCCACTGGGTCCCCTACGCTCAGCACCAGCCTCTCTCCTCATTTGGTCTTGCCCAGGCTAGCTCTGGACTCACGCTTCTCCTGCCTCAGTCTCCCAAGTGCACATATATGTGCCACAGCAGCTGGACTCTGCTTTAGTCAGCACCCAGGATGCTCAGAAGCACCATCCTCACAGAGAGTAACCCCCACTGCACCTCACGGACACTGCTCCATGAACACTGACAACCACTACACCTCACACACGCTGATCCCCCTACATCTCACAGACACTGCCCCACTCCACTGCACCTCATGGACACCGCCCCCCGCCCCCCCCCATCTCATGGACATTACCCTCCACACACAAGCTTCTTTAAAAAGTAGCCTATCCGCAGCTTTCCTCTCACACACTCTTCTATGGTAGACCATAACGCACCCTGACAGAGATCTCATTTCCAGTGTTCAGGTCCCCATGGTCCCTTCCCTTAAATCTGAGGTAGAGCATCAGCTCTAGGCCTGAGCTTAAGGACCCTGGCAGGGCACTCTCAGGGAAGTCAAATAATTGCCAATGGATACCTGAGGCTGCTAAGCAACAGGAGGCTGGCTTCCCCGGGCAGATATGTCTTCAGGCTCAGACGGTGACCTCTCAAACACAAGACCATGGGGTCCCTCATTGTCTTCATTTCCAGTGAAAAGGGAGTGGGTCAGCATGAAGGCTCTCACTCAATCCTGAGGAGCTCAGACAAAAAGAACCCATCTAATCAAAGGCTCTGAAGCCAAGAAAGAAACTAGAAGCACAAAGAGGGGTCAAGGAACTCACCCAAGGCCACACAGTTTGTAAGAGCTGAGCTGAGGCTTGAACCTAGGTATCCTCGTTTAGAATCTAGAGCAATGACCAAACACCAGTGTTTTTCCAACACTTAGGTCACGATCTACAGTAAGAATTACATTATAACAGGCTTATGTATATATGGGCATAAATATATTTATCTAAACCAATACAAAAAGTAACACAAAACAGCAGTCTTACTATAAGTGGTATGTTTTTTATTTTTATAATTTTCTATTTCATTTTCTGGCCACCAGTTGATTTCGGGAATGGAGTTGTAACACAGCTTTGAACCCACTGACACGTCTCTAAGACAACTCTACAGTTTACCAGCCTAATTCTGAGCTCTGTTCTAGTTGAGGTCCTACTTTCCTGACAGGTGAGCGGAAGCAAGTCAGCAAAGTGGCCCAGCTCTTTCAGCTTCAGTCTTTCCAGTAGATCAGTGCTGTGACCCTCTAACACAGTTCCTCATGCTGTGGTGACCCCCAACCATAAAGTGATTTCATTGCTGCTTCACAACTGTAATTTTGCTACTGTTATGGATTGTATTGTTAATATCTGATATGCAAGATGTCTGATATACGACCCCCACCTAGAGGGTCGTGACCCACAGGTTGAGAACAGCGGCACTAGATGAAGGGGGGATGCAACTGTTCGAATATGAGATGCTGTCTCCAGTGGCTCACGTTCTACAGTCGCGGTCTCTAGGAAGTGGCTCTATCTTGGGAAGGCACTGAAACCTTAAGAAAGAAGGGTCTAGCAAGGACTAGGTCCTGAAGGGGAAGGTGTTTGGGGATATCTTGTCTCTGCTTCCTGTTCAACATGAGCTACTCTGCCCCTCGGTCTGCAGCCCTGAGGACCTGCACCCTCTGAAACTGCAAAAGAAATAAACCTTCCTCCCTTGTTAGTCTCCTCTAGCATTCTGTCACAGCGACCAGAAAAAGTGACTAAGGCAGAGGACACAGCAGCACCTACCTCATCAGGGTGCACGAACTAAGCAGTGGGGACATGGGTGGCATGGCCCAAGGCCTGACATCCTCGGCTCTGTAGGCAGAAGTTAAGCTGCAACCACCTCCTCTTGGTGGGCACTTGAGCTGACCAAGAGGCTATGCATGTAGGCAGCAGCCATGAAACATCAGAAGAGGCATTGCTCAGGACTACCCCAGACACACACAACCACAGACGGTGCAGGAAGCTGGCCCCAGCACCCCTAGACAGGGCAACTGTGCTCCCAGGCAACCCAAGTTTCCTTTCGTCCTCTTTTCACCCTCGCGACTGTCTAACCCACAGGGAGAAAGAGGGCAAATCAACAAAAATTCAAGGTCAAAAACAGGCCTGTAACAAGACACCCGGTGGAGGACAGCTGTGGGACACAGGTATGGACCCTAACCAACACCTCAAATCCACGTGTTGGCGCCCCTATAAGACAGGCCTCTGAAGGAGGCATTCTGCCCAACCTTCTGAAGTTAGTCAAAGGAGAGCCCTTCCAACTCCACAGTTGAGTGGATGCTCACACAGCCTCAGAAAGAGGAGACAGGAGGGCTGCAGTGAGAGTCTTCCCCTGATCTTCCACGTGGCCGGAACAAGGCAGACGCTGGAGTCAGGAAGGTCTGGCAGCAGAAGCCTGATTGTCCCACAGAACCCACTGTAGGTTCATACTCCTGACCTAACATCTAGGAGACCAGAATCAGACTCGAGGAGGAGGCTAAGGACTTTGTGTGACCAACCAACACCCCCCCCCCCACCGCACACCTGGAAGGACAGTTTGCATCAAGCCCTCATCCATCACCTGGCCACCTCCTACTTGTTCCTTGGAGCTCTGTAGCTTCAGTAACACTCCCTAACCTGAAGAATTAGCCCCCGACTTTCCTATCCTGTTCTGCAGCACACTCCAATACTGTAGACAGCCCACAGATGTGAAGACAGAGGAGCTGAGACAAGCCATTGCTGGCCCTCAGCAACAACAGCCAATCCACATCTCCACTGTACTCACTGTCTGCCATCCCACAGTCCTGCCACAGAAACAAGCCGTGGCTTCCCAGTTCAGAGGGTTACCTGCTCTGTTCTGTTTGTATCCAAACCCAGCTTTTCCTGTCAGGCCAGCAGTTTCAGCTTAGGAGTGGGTCCCTTGTCCACATGATGAAAGTGTCTTCAAGGTGTAGGCACAAAGACCTCACAAGGGGCTGCAAGCAATGAGCTCAACTCCAAGCTTCATCCAGCCTGCGCAGCATCTTATCCTCTACTCCCTGTATCCACAGGGCCAATTCGGAAGTCATCACAGGCACGGTACACAGGCCAAATCCAGCTACCTGCTCATCCACAGGAAGGGTTCCCAAAAATTTTCTCTAGTTGACCGGCTTTTTAGAAATAAGCTCTCATATGTAACCAAGATGACCTCAAGCTTACAATCCTCTCTGCCTCAGCCTCCTTGGTGCTGGCATCACAAATGTGTGCCACCATGCCCACAATGTTTTAAATTCAGAAGGTTCTGCATAAAAATCCAATACTAAATTCTCTAAACCACCAGATGACAGCCTCAGGACCGAGTTCCCCAGAGGCTAAGTGTTGGTTGGCCCTAAGTGGCACTGCCCTCTTCAGGCAGGGTGTGTGTTCACTCAATCACCAAGGCCTTCTACCCAGCCTGCTGTGTGACCTACTCCTGTGATTTCTCCAGCTCCGTGGGTCCCTGAGAGCTTAGTATCGGCTCCGTGGGTCCCTGAGAGCTTAGTATCAGCATTCCACAAAGCCCCCTTCATGCGCCTCCTCCTCCAATCACACTTCTAGTCAGACCCCTGCCCTTAAAGAGACCCGTATACAACGGGATTCTTCCCAACCATGCTAGGGGACACACAGCACTACTGCCCCAGACCCTGTTGTGGAAACTGAGGCCCAGAGATGCTTCCTCTACTGCTACAGCATGTTCACATACTCCCCGCCTTCTCTGTGGCATACTAGGGAAGCCAACCTCTAGGCACCAGTTCCCTAGGGCTCCCCTGCCTGGTGGCCTCTGAATTCAGCCAAGAGAAGGACCTGGAAGGTAGAGAGAAAGTGAAGTAGCTCCTCCCACCCTTCACCACCCCATACAATGACTCTGACCTCAGTTAATCACCATGCCTACAACCTTTACCATTACCTGTGCCTTAGCAGCAGGGGGTGCCAGACCCCATTTGTTTCGACAGCCAACAGGTATCTCCCATCCTTGCTCGCAACTCTGGGACCTCAGGAATTCTTATTTAAACTATCTACACCGCACCTGTTGCCACCACATTCACTGGTTGGCCCGGAGGCCTGGCTTAGAACCCGAAGTCTCAAGGACAAAGCATGCAGGCAGAATCAGAACCCAGACTGTGGGCCTCCACAGCTCTTGCTCACCCTGCATCCTATTCTGTTTCTCCTGGCCCCTTGCCTGCCTGCAGCCTCTTCAAGAGTCCCCTGGACAGCCCCCAGAGAACCAAGTGCTGTACCAACCCCCATGTGGACCTGTGGATCCTCACAGAGCCCGTGAAATGTTCTGTTACTTGATTCCTCTTCACCTTCAAAGTATTTTTACAGCGGGGATTCACATCCTTCCCCCTCCACCGCATACATCACAGACTCCTTTCATCACGCTGACCTCACACAGGCTCCCTCATGTTCCCCCTCTGCACAAAGACCTTACCCATAACACAGGGAGAAGGTAGCCAGGGCTGGGTATAATGGCTCGTGCTTTAAATCTAGCACACACAGAAGCTGACCAGGGCAGCACTGACCTCCATCAACAGCTCCAACAAACGGTCCACTGCTCTGTGGCTTCCTACCTGACACTTAGCAAGCGTGCAACCACTCTGACATTCCTTCTCTGCTCCTATCCCCAGCTCACCTCTGGTGCTTAGCTCACACCCCGGTAGTTCCTGTTCTAGACTCAGAGCCTCCAGGCTGCCCCTAACCTTCCTTGAATATCCTCACTGCTCAACATCTACTTTCTAAGCGTGAGCCAATCTAACTTAGAAACACCAGTACAAAAGACCCAGAACATAGCATCTGCATAGAAAACCCAGCTGCATTTTCAAAAGCTCACAGTACAGCATCTGCATAGCAAGTACAACTGCATTTAAAAAGAATACAGTTGTATCTCTTGGTATTATAGGGAACAGTATAGGGCACTCCTATACTCACCCATGAATACCAAAATTTACAGTGCTCAAGTCCCTTATATAACAAAGGACTATACATATATGGTAGATACATGCATGGTATACTTCTATTCAAGTTCATATTGTTTATAATTCCTAACTGATGGTTTGAATGAGAATGGCTCCTACGTTTGAATGCTTGGTCCCCAGTTGGTAGGGCTGTTTGGGAAGGATTAGGAGGTGTGGCCTTTTTGGAAGAGGTGTGCCACTGGGAGCAGGCTTTGAGATTTCAAATGCCCATGCCATTTTGAGTTAGTTCTCTCTGCCTCCTACTTGTGGATCAAGGTGTGAGCTCTCAGCTGATTCTGCTGACACGCCCTTGCTCTGCCACCATGGACTCTAATCCTCTGAAACCGTAAGCCCGAATCACAAGTTGCCTTGGTGAGGGTATCCTATCAGAGCAACAGAAAAGCAGCTAACAGACCTAATATAATAAAAGGCTATGCAGTCATCAGGGTGTCGTGTCTAAAGGATGGTGACAAGAAATGAAGCCTCATCAGCTTGGATGCATTTTTTTCAAATATTTTCCATTTTCAGTTGGCTGAGTCCATAGATGCAGAGCCCACATTGATAATATGCTCACTTGATAATATGTCACAATAAATGGACTTACTTCAGAAGTACAAAGAAGTTGAACACTAGGGAGTTTAGTAATATGGATTAGTATACAAATAATAATACACCAGCCAGGTGTGGTGGCGTTCACTGTAATCTCAGTAATCAAGAAGCTGAGGCAGGAGGATGGTGATTTCTAGACCAGTCTAACCTACACAGAAAGATCCTGTCACAGAACACCACCAGAAACCCAAATTGTACATCACACCAGTAAGTGATGCATCCCATCAACACTCCAACATTTGATAAAACTGAACGATTACTCCTACTCAATATTAGAGAACCAGGAGTCAAAGCAAGTTACGTTAGCCAAAAGAAACAACACACACCTCCCTCTTACTCAACAGAACTCAGGAAACATTCTCTGAGGGAAGGCCAATCTGTTCCTCAGTTTCCACAGCAGCCTAAGCAGAAAGTACTGCCAGCGTGGAATGAAGAACCACCCACACGAGCTCCGGGCTTCATTTGCCTTCTCCCAGGCTGGAAGCCTCATGACAATGACTTATGGCCAGTGCATGGAGCAGATGTGCATTCCAGGTCAGTGCATGGAGCAGATGATGTGCATCCCACATCCACCGCAGATGCACGGACAGTGGGACAGAAGGCCTTGGACGCACACTAAATTAGAATGACATCATCTCACTTCTCAGCAGGAGAAGTCAAAGTTCAAAAGAGGGAAAGGCCTTTCCGTTGACGTCATACTCCAGCAAAGCCCACCCTGCCCGGAGGCCCTCAAATAGCCATCAGCCGCACACAAGGTCACATGCCATAGCCAATATGGCTCAGCAAGCCAGAACAGTGTCGCCCAAACTAATTCCTGAAGGCTACTAAGCAAACATGGCCCTGGCCAGGCCCCTCGGACAGAATCACACTGGCTGGGCAGGGTTCCTGCATGCCCTGCTGAAGCTGAGGATGACTTCAGCCGAGGGGCCTACAGCTTTCCTCCTGAGCCTTGTGGCTGGTGCCCACATGGATAAACATCCCTCTCGGCTTGCCCAGGCATCTATCAAAGAATTACTTATGTCTCTGGAAGTGCATGTTTAGAAAAGGCTCCCCACCCACCTGGGCTTGGCAGGGTGCGGCCTGGCTGGACTCTTGGGCTACCCTTTGGAGAGGGCTACCCTTCATGGAGTGGGCATGCCTCTCTTCTACTCCAACCTGAGAGCTTGCCCCTGTCCAGCAGAGAGGCTGAGGCCACAAGGAGGCAGGCAGCTTCCCAGGATAAACGGAGCAGGGTGACATCAAAGCCCAGCTTCCAGATCCAACAAGTGAAGCCTTCAGCTCTCTCTGGCCTTTCGTCCAGGGTGTTCTGGGCTCCTGCCTCACTTCCCTCTGACAGGGCAGATATTTGGTTTATGAGGAACTGGATTCTTTCCTTTCTCGGGAAGAGAGGGCTAAGGGAGAAAACAAGGGGAAGAAAACAGGAGGAAATGTGAGAGACAAGAGCTGCAGGAGGAATGTGGGAACCAGAAAGAGGGAGCCTGGAGGCAGCTACGGGAAGTGCCTGGGTCCAACAAGCAGCCAGATAGTCCCCAACGTTTGTACAGCATGTGAGTTTATAGCCCTGAGCACTTGACTCTTCAACATTATAGACCTCCCCAAGGGCTCCATCCCTGATCCCAGGGTCCCTTTGCCTTTTGTTGAGTCTGGAAAGCGCGGGCAGGGGAGCTCTTCCCACAGCTCAGCCTCACTGCACCTCATGGCACCGTGCACTCGCTCTGGGGTTGGCTGTCAGCAGCTTCTTTCCCCAAAGCCCTTGAGTTGACATTCTCTGTCTCTCAGCGACCAATATCATCCATCCCTCAGTTCCCTAACCACACAGCTAAGCTTTTGACTCTTACACGGATCTCCACCTATGACCTGGCTCCAGAGGCCACCAACCCATTTGACCGCAGGGCAAGGTCCCATCCTCAAACTACAGATCAACTCCAAGGAAAAAGTAGTAGCCTCATACACTTGTCCCTGGACAGGTGTTCAAGCATGCCGCGACAGCAGTGAAGTCCTGCCCAGGGTGCCGGCCATCCCTTCCGTGACACATCCCGGCAGTCCTCCAGTCCTCCGCCTGCTCACTCAGAGGCTTTTGCTTCCTTCATTACTCTGACGTTACCCAAGGGCGAAGACCATGCCTCTTCCCACCATTTCCCAATGTGTGACACAATGTATATTAACAATACATTGTCAACAGTGATTAGTCAACTAAGCGCCTATAAGAAAGGCTTGGCTCTACAAGTCCACTAAGAACAGTGGACTGGGAAAGATGGTCTGAGAAGTTGGCTGGAGGAAGGAGGCAGCAAGGACAAAACAGTGAGCAAACTTTCTTTCTGTATTCATCCACAGTGAGTGCCTGCTATGTACCTCAAGAGAGAAGTCACATTGACTTCGTTGTTTCTGACAGTTGAACTCTGACCAAGTGTCCAAGAAGACAGGTGGTCACTGATGGGGGAAGTGAGCTTCCTGGAACAAACAGGGGTGCACGCACTCACCAGCCCATCTCCTCTCCTCCTCCCACTAAGCAAGGAAGTAGCAGCCCCCGGTTCTACTCCTACCACGTGCAGGCGAGGCTGCCTAGCTTGTGAATGGAGACGGGTTCCCCTGGCTTCTAGGAAACAGACAGCACATATGGCCTGGCTCAAGGAAACCCAGACTCCTTCTTAAAGACTTTGAAAGGAAGAAAAGGTGCTAGTTAAAGGGCCTCCAAGAATTCCCATCTCACAGATGACACCGCCTGGCAAGACCGGAAGCAACCAGCAGTGATGTCTGGCACCTGGGACAGCTCAGGCCTTCCAGGCTACTCTTTGCTGGCTCTCCCAGGTCCAGGTAGTTCTCAGGGCTGTGAAGCGGGGTCAGCTAAGGAGACCCTCCCCTAGACCACTCCAAGAAGCCTGTGCGTGAAGAAGGCACAATGCTGCCTCCCTGAAACCCTGACCAGCCTCAAAGCAAATCATCTTTTAATTCTTAAACACCAAGTATTTAATTTATGCTGTACCTCAAATGTCAAGTCCACCTCCCAACACATAGCTTTGAAACCACGTAAGGAGGCCTAACATTTTCCATATGGTGAAGACATGGGGCCTTTTAATTGTGCCAACTGGTATCATTCAAAGGTAATTCCCCTGGAATCCAGAATTCAGGCAGCAGCTGGATCAGCCCCCAATCTCATCACCCAACCCCACCAGGGCCCCATGCAGCATGCCTGCACCCTCCTAATCTTCCCTAAATATCAAAATGTGCTAGGTGCCCCCTAATCAAATTACCAAAGTGCCTGGCAGCCGCCTTTGATCTATAGGGGGGCTGGCTTGGCTCCAAGCCCCCAACCTATTTCTGCAAGCAGTTTTGCTGTAAAAGAACAAAAGGATCATAGTGCACGGAGTAAAGGTTGTTTTGAATCTAGTTACACACATGCACACACGCATGTGTGCCCACGCTCACAGTATGGACAGAGGTACCTAGGGAGCTTCATCATCCAGCCACCGCTCACCTAGGATTTCCACTGGTTGGCCTCTTACTGTAGCCTGCTGTCTCTTGGAGATGAATGTGCTTTAGCCTCTAATGCTGCTCAGTACATGTGTCTCAAGCATGCACTGGCTCCGTCTACTGTTCTTTGTTAACAGTGCCTTTATGTTTCCTGTCATTCACCACCTCTCTCCTTTGAGTTTATAGTCCCTTGTACCTCATCAAACATCCCCAGAGAGGCAAAAGCCCAGACCTTAACCTGGGTCTCCCCAGGTGAGCCGAGAATGGAAGGATGTAGGGGGAAAGAGCACAAACATCAGGGCTCCTCCATAAGTATCACCCTCTCAGCCTGGGCTCTACGCTTTTCCAAGATTTATCTACTTCCACTGACACGGAGGAGAACATGACTGGGCCCATTTTACAGATGTGCTTATCAAGATAAAGAGAGTTAAAGTGACTTGCACAAGGTGACGAGCTACAGTGCAGAGCCTGACCTCAGTTTTTCGATATGTTGGGGGGTCGGCTGAGCTGAGCACTTGCGTGGCTACCCTCACACCCTAGGGCGATGCATGCAACCCAGATCCTGCCCCAGATATGGGGCAGGTAGGGCTCTTGCTTCTTCTTCCCCTGCAACTGGTTCATGTGGACATGGTGGCAACTGTCTATGCCCCTCGCTGGGAATCAGGCAATTCTAGGCTTCACACACACTGACTCTAGAAAGGGAGACAACTCAGTCTACCCCAGCTGGCTGCAACTCCAGAGGGTTATGGGGAGATTAAGGTAATAGAAGCAATGTGCTTGGCACATACAGGCGCTCAGGCAACAGTAGACTTCACAGCAGTAATAATGTTGTCAGTTGGATAAGTCAGTAATGTGTCCCCAGCCACTTTGGTGGCAGGACAAGTAGAGAAGCGGACACAGAGGCCTTCACCAAGATAGGCCTGGTACTGGCTATAGGAAGCTGCCAGCCCTGGAAGCCTGCAGACTGCTGGAGTCCACACCCATCAACATCCTGATGATATCATGGAAGGACCTGCCAGCCACCCCTCCCATGCCAGTGGGACTCAAGGAAGCGAGAGAACTGAAATGGACTCACCACTGGCCTGCCCAGCACCCTCACTGTCCCCGCCATTTCAGCACTCATTCTTACCACCCCCCCCCAACTACGACCACTTGAACCCGGTATTTTTCCCTGTATTGGCTTTGAACTCACCTCCCTCTTTCAACTCTGATTCATCTTAAGTGATAACGTCCATGAAATCATGTGTTTGATGTCCTGGTTATTTTTTCTCTGATTAAAAAAGATAGACACCTATAAAGATTAAAGACATTCCCCCTAAAGACCACCTGAAGTGCTTCACAGGCCACCACCAACGCGACCCCACACTTTGGCTCGGCCCGCTCCTTTTCTAGGGCTGATGCCTGGCCCCACTATGGTGACCACCACAGGTTGGAACCCAGGCATCCAGATCTGTTATTAAGATCCACTCTCAAGGAAGCAGAGACCTCCCCCCCACACTCAACATCTTTGATGGCTGGGCCCACCCTCTTAACTATCCAACACATGTCACACTGATGGCTCTATGCCCTACATCTTCAAAAGGACTTTGAACAAATATTAATGACCCCTCCTTTTCAGAGAGGGGGGTGAGCCAGGAAGGCGAGCAAGCACCATCCATCCCATGCTGTCCTCAGCTGGGGGAAGAAACCAGGCAACGAATTCCGTGACTTCAGCAAAGCCACAGGCTTAAGCAGGGGCCCCCTCCCCCTTCTTCATTTCCCCCAATGGCAACTTTTACTGGCTTGCATTCCTCTTGCTGGGAACACTACTATTTAATTAAAAACGACAGACTTTTGTTTTCCTCTCCTTCTTCCCCCTCCCTCCCATCCTCCCAGCCTGGATGCCAAGGAGACCCACCAAAAACATGCGGGTAACATTTGTTATGGCTTTGAAGATAAAAGTCAATTGAAGCAAGCCCTCGCTGTATTTCAAGTTTCCCCTCTAGCATGGAGTAAAAGCTGCCTGGCAGTTTAGGGAAAAAAAAAAGAGAGAGAGAGAGGAGAGACAGAAAGAGGAGAGCGACAGAGCCTACATAAATGTCATTCTGCAAGAATACTTTATGAAAATAAACAGGCTGAAAAAAAAAACACAAAACCTGATTAATGGAAATCCTCTCTGTTGGCCTGTATTGAGCGGCAAATGCATCTGCTCATATGTCTAAACTGGATTGTTTTCATTGGTCCTTAGATAAATAAGTACATCAAAAACTAGGAATGGTGGGGGAAGGAGAAGTTTGTGGTTCTGTTAAAAGGCTCTAAATGCAGTGCCTCCACCCCCTGGGCCCAGTTCTGACCTTTCTACTAGGGTAGCAGCCCCAGTCCCAGTCAGCCAGCAAACTGGAGGGCCGGGAAGAGAAAACCTGAGCTACACAGTAGAGAGGGAGCTTATCCCAGAGAGAGAGGGCATTTAACACACCACATACGCATGCATGAACACGCACACGCACGCACACACGCTAGCACACGCACATGGTGACAAGCATGCCACCTCCCTGCAATGGTGCTGCCAGGTGCCACCACCCAAACACACGCACGCACACACACACACACACACACACACACACACACGCACGCACGCACGCACGCACAAAGACTCCACCAGCCTCACCCAAAGAACAAGACCAAAGAACTAACCAGACCTGAGGCTCGATCTGTTCCCTCTCCAAGTTTAAAAAAAAAAAAAATTAAATGTCACATCAAAAAGTTGATTCATCCTTTGATCCTCGGCTTGCAAGAGTTCCACGCAGACCATCTGAGAGCGCTGTGCAGAGTGCTGGAGCTCACAGGACATCTGTGAACACCAGTCCCTGGCCAGACACAGGGGCTGGACTCACTCACTCCCCCATCCCACTTGCTCCCTCAGAACAACTCTAGCCTCAAGACACCCCTGGGTGTAGAAAGAGGTGTACCCAGACCACCATACGAAATCCCCCACCCTCCGCCCCTCCCGCCTCTAAGGGCCACACTAAGGGAACAGCCAGGTCTCAGTGCCTCCAAACTCTACACTCGGATGGCAGATGGCACTGATGAATGCCACAGACACAGTTGGAGGTGGCCACAGATCCTGGGCCAGCACAGCTCTGCCCTCTACCCAGTCACTCCTGCCTGCCTCTAGTCTTAACCCCTCCCTGTGGAAAAGCTGGCCATAAAAGCAAACCAGAGGAGGCCTCCCCCCGCGCGCGCGCACACACACAACAAAGCACAGCTTCCCCACCCACTGGACCTGTATCACCTCCTCCCTGGCACTTCCTCCCCAAGCAACTCTCTGTGCCAGATTGATCGACAAGGATCCTCCAAAGTATGGGGGCACAAGTAGGGCTGGTGGGACACACTGAGAAGAGATTTGGGGACCTAGACAATGTGCCAACAGGATGCTGAAAGTTTTGGGGGGAGGCGGTTCGCAGACCCTCTCCAAAACTGAAAGGGTGGACCAGAGTGGGGGCCATACCCGAGTGCCTCGACCAACAGTGCCTGCCAATCTCAGCTGTCGGGGTCCTGAGACGCTGCCTGGACAGCGCTGCCTCCCGATCCACTCCTCGATGCCTTTCCTTGCCCAAGCAGCGCTCACAGCAAAGCTGTCACCTGAGGCGGGAAGAACACGAAGACCCTGAGTCTGGGCCCCCCGCAACTGGCAAAAAGTTACCTGAGAATGAAGGGAAGGAGACAGAGAGGCACAACCCGGAGAGTAAAGACTTGGCAGGAGGGTCAAGCGCCGGACGGAGCAGAATCTAAAAGAGGAAGGTAGCCAAGAAAGGGGGCTCGGCGAGATCCTAAGTGCAAGGATTCAGAGGGTGAAAAGGAGTACGCAGTATCCTGAGTGAAGGAGTTAGGGGATCGGAGGAAGAAGCGCGGGAGTCAGGACTGTGGAGAAAAGAGCTGAGGGTCAGGAGTGGGGGTGCAGTGGGCGCAGAGGCCAAGTTCTCCAGAGAAGGGACTGGCGGCCAGAAGGAAGGTGCAAGATATTGGGGATCTGAAGAGAAGACGCCACCAAAGTGGATGGGGTTAGGGTCAGTAGTGAGAGCACTGGGCTATGGGGAACGAGTAAAGGGACAGAGGGGCCCCAAAGAGCGCTCCCGGGGCGGGGCTGGGGGCTGGGGCAGTCCTGGTAATGAGATCCAGCGGCTGGGCTGGCCGCGCCACCTCCCTCGAGCTGCCCCCCCACCCCGGGCCGGTGGCCCGCGCTCCTACCTTCCGGGCTCTCCCTGCGCTTGCACACGGCGGCTGCGGGAACATCGCGCGCGGCGGCGGCGGCGGGAGCCGGAAAGAAAGGAGAGGGAGAGTTAGCACCGGCGGGAGGACGCGGGGCCGCGGCCGGCGAGCGGGCGGGGGACACTGACCCGGCTTCGAGTGAAGTTTCCCCATGCTGGGGCGCGGCGGCGGGGCGTCCTAAGCCATGCGTCCGGCCGCCGATCCCGCGCCAGCCTCGCTCGCCTCCTCCTCACAGTCCGCGCGCCGAGCGCAGCCCCAGGCGGCGCCGGGACACACTCCTGCCGCCGTCGCCGCGGCCGGACTGACGCCCGGGCGCGCCGAGCCCCCTGCCCGCCGCCGCGGCCCCGCGCCTCCCCAAGCGCCCATTGGCCGGCCGCGGCCCATCAAAGGCGAGGCGGACGCTGCGGGGCGGGTAGAGGCGGGGCCTGCGAGTAGGGGCCTGCCGAGGGGCGGGCCCATAGAGGGCGTGGTCTGTGGTCGGGGCGGGGCCTTGGTGGGGAGGGGCTTTGGATGTGCTGAGCCCCAAGCCCCCTACGCGGACCCAGGGGCGGGAATGGGGACCGGGCGGAGGCTCTGCCTGCTGGGTGGTGGAGCAGCGCTGCCCTCGCTGGTGGTACTGCGACTTCCCTCTTCTCTGCGTTTCCTCGGAGCTGTTAGAGTGAGACTAGATAGCTCGAGTTCACAGTTGGGGAAACTGAGGTCGCGACCGGTGACCTTAGCTGCACGGATGCACGCCTCTGCTTCTCTCCCACGGTGTCTCTTCCCAGACTTCCCGTGCCTGGCCTTCTGCAGAAAGTGGTCCGTATTTCCAGCCACGTACCCCCGCCCCCCCTTTTTTTGACTCCTCTAGGTTTTAAGGTTATTGTTTTTCTTTCATTTGGGAGTCAGGTAGAAATCACCAAGACACCTCGCAGGCCAGTGCGGGTTCAGCCCACTCCTGTTAACGACAAGTGTCCAGATGCCCCGAGCTGTCCTCCTGTCGCTAGCAACTCCTCGCCCATGGGCTCGTGAGTGCCCAACTGGAGTCGGGGCGAGCTGCCAAGCTGTGAGGCCGGGAGCGGTGAACCGCCCGGTCTTTGATCTTTCTAAGTTTCCGTTCCCCCTCCCCCCTGCAGTTCTCCAGACCCCAAGGGCCTGTTTGTTTTGTCTGGGGAGGTCTCTGCAAAGGGGAGGGCGACTTGAAGGCTTCCATCCCACCTTTGTGGTCCTGAGAATGCTGTCTCTTCTGGTCACACCGGGGCCGTGCGCTAAGGCTCATCCTGGTATCTGGCGTGTGAGCGTGGGAAAGAACCAGTTCTGCTATTAAAGCTAGACTAGGCTGCTGGCCTCAGTTTTATGATCTGTACAATGGATACTTAGTTCTACCCTTTTTTGCTTGTTCCCTGTGCAGCGCTACTGAATAGAAACAGGTGAGCTACGTTTGTCATTTTAGACTTACAAGTAGTCACCTCGTAGAAGAAGCTCTGGGACTCAAACCCAAAATTTTGGTCATGCTTGATGTGCAAGCACTCAGCTATTGGGCTATGTCTTCAGCCCTAGGCACCACAATTTTTGAAAAGTTAAAAGAAACAGGTGTTTCAGCCAGATGGCTCAGCTGGTAAAGGTGCTTGCCACCAAGCCTGGGGATCTGTCCCATCCCCAGAGATCATATGGTCACAGGAGAGACCCAGCTGCTGCAAAATTGTCCTCTGACCTCCGCATGAGTGCTGTGGCACTTAAGTGTCCACATACATACTCACATGCTAAATAAGTCAGTGTGATTTAAAAATTAAAAAAGAAACAAGTGAAATTAGTTTGACCCACTATAGCCAAAATAGCATCAATATTTAATAAATTGTCACATTTTTTTCACTGTCTTTAAAGTCTGGTGTGCATTTTACAGTTGCACACATCTCAAGCAGAAGAGCCACACTGCTGCAAGTGGCTTTGCATGTGGCTCGTGCCTACTATAACTGTGAAATACAACTCTTAGCATCTACCTGTCTCAAGAGAACCCAGAGCGGTGTGACCCTCCAGAATCTTCATCCCTCTCCGTGTTTTCACACCCAGTTTGGAGGAAATGAAAGCTCCTCTAAGCACACACCTAAATCTCTTGCAGGATGTGCTCCTTCAAGCATGGCTGGGACCTCATAAAACAGCAAAATAGTACAGTTGATATTTTTTTTGGTTTTTTAGCTTGTTTTGAGTCAAGGGCTCACACTGTAGCCCAGGCTGGTCTTGAAATAGCAACAGTGTTCTTGCTTTAGCCTCCCGCACGCTGGGATTGCAGATGTAAGCCACCACACTTGGTCTGCTGGCGGTTGTATGTTGTCGTATCTTTAGTGCCTATCGTATTTCTGTGCCCTTCACCCTCACAATCACTTCTGCTTTGTTTTGGGGGTTGGGTTTTGTTTGTTTGAGACAGGGTTTCTCTGTAGCTTTGGAAGCCTGTCCTGGGCCTCTCTTTAGACCAGGCTGGCCTCGAACTCACAGAGATCTGCCAGTCTCTGTCTCCCGAGTGCTGACATTAAAGGTGTGAACCACCACCACCCTTCTCTCACAGTCACTCTTGATGCAGACTTTTGTACTTGTGGAAACGACAGACCCTGTTGGATAGGCTCAGAGAGGTGGGGTTACTTGCCCAAGGAGTTACCCATCACACAGCTGATTAGTGACCTCGTTAAGAACCAACCTCAAACTGCTCCTTCACTGGCACCCATTTTTCACTACTCCAGGTTTCCAGCACATTCCAAGCCTGAGATCTGGAAAGAAATAGTAAGTACCAGCTACGTGGTAAACCTTGCTCTAACACTTTAAATATGCATCTGAGTAAAATGGATAGTGCCCCTTTCGTAGGCCATATCCCAGGTGGAGGAAGAGAGACAAGAAACAGCAGCCATGGTGAATGGCACACGGCAGCGTGCATGCTGGAAAGGGTTGATATTGTCCAAGCCAGTCAGGGAGACTGCCAAAGGCCTATTATGCCCAGGACACCACCAGAACCACCTGGCCCAGATGTCTAGGGAGAGGCATGTGAGCTGTGAGGAAATAGAAGAGCAGACCCAGGAACTAGGAGAGAGCGCCCAGGTCCTAAGTCCTGAGCTGACAGAGAACATCCTGCAGAGCCCTTGCTACAGACGTGGAGTTCCTGTGGGGTCCCTGCCTGTCTTTCTCACCCACACCCACACCAGTGCCAGGGGCTCCGAAATCAAAGCGAAGCTCTTTCTCACAGAGCTTAGAATGATGGTGACTTCCTTAAACCTGTCATGGCTTTCTTCTTTCATGAGAAAACAGTATCCCCTCTGCCCCTTGGGAATGTCTCTTTGCAGTTCAAAAAGAGATAAAAGCAAGGACTAAAACTCTGTAGTTACCAGCTTGAGTCTTAGGGGAAGTAAATCCCAAGTGTCTGGACAGACACAGGGCCCCGCCAGGCGCCTGGGACTTTGCTGCTGCTGGACCCTCACCACTTTCACCTACGCCCTCTCCTGACCCTGGCATGAGAAGCCAGAAAGTGGGCCAGGTGGGGCCAGGACCACTTGTCTAGGATTCTCAGGATGAATTCCCTAGCTGCCACCAGGGCACCACCTACCTCGAGTGGCTCTTTGCCCTCTGCGGGCTCCCCCACCCCATCACTTGCTGTCTTTTTCTGTTTTAATAATTTATCTAGCCCATTTTCTTGGGCTGTATACTTACAGTGACACATCTCTTTCTTTGAAGATTTCCCTTCCTTTGGGGGAGGAGAGCAGGAGAGGAAGGCCATGAAGAGATAAGAGAAAGAGGTTAGAACCACCGTCTGCATGGGGCTGCAGATCGCATGAGGCTGATTCGAGGAAATCTGTCAGATGAAGGGCAGGATTTTTTTTTCTTTTCAAAAACCCCATCACCCTGGTTGGCTGCCCATATCCCAAGTTAAGCTATCTGATCTGGCTCCTGTCAAACGCCACTTCCTAGGATAGAAACCCTCCTTAGCCTTCCAAGAGGCACAGTCTCTAACCAGCCAGGCACCTACCTCTCTGCATCTAGTTGGTACTCCATTTTTAATAAATAGGCTGTTTTTCCTCCTGTGACTCCCACTGGGCTCCCACCTCTTACCCCTCCTGGTGCAGTCCCTAACACAGTTCCATCTGCGATATGGAGCCTCAGCCCTGGAGTGAGTTATAATCTATAAGAGGTAAAAACATGATCTGGGGCCAGGCGTGCTGGCTCAGGCTTGAAATCCCAGCACTCGGGAGGCTAAGGCATTGTGAGTTGGAGGCCAACCTGGGCTATATAATGAGATCAGTGGGAAGAACTAACTCCCAGCTCCCCCTGGTTCCTTGCAAGCCCGTGCCTTGTGGCATTTCTAGGTTCCCTGGGAAGCAAGGACTGCTGGGTGCAGGAGACCTGGTTGTGAAGGGGGGGGGGATGTGGGTGTAGTGTAACCCAGGAGGAAGGATGGAGGTCTCAAGACTAAGAGCCTGAAACAAGAGTGGTAATTGGAGACCAGTAAAGGTGCACATCCGGGGAAGTGAGGAAGGAGCTAGTCTGGCGTAGGGGGCAGATGGCAGCTGTCACTTGCTTGGACCTGGGCTCTAGCCTCTTTCCCACTGCTCTAAAGCCTAGGTGAACTCTCTCCACATCCCTGAGCCAGCGACACAGCTCAGCCATGGGACACCACCACCGCTATAATCCAGGAAGCCAGTCGGCTGACAGAAGGATTGGGAAAGAGGCAGCGAGGAGCTGCACAGCCCCAGCGCTGACTCTGGGAAATGCAATGGGAGAAAATGGGCTCCCCAGAACTGTATTTGGACTTTAAAAGAAAGAGGCCAGAAGGTAGGCACCCATCTCCTGCAAATGCAACATTTGTGGCAGGAACTCCTCCTGGTCTAGAACGTTGTCCCAAGTTCGGGGCATGGACACCCTTTGTCCCACGCAGAAGCTCTCCAATCTTTTCTTTTACAAGAGAGAAAAAGTCTTTGGGTTTTGTTCATTTTCCGTCAAATGCAGCCAACATGGGCTCAACCCCCACACCTGGTCTCCCTGCCCATGAGCCGAAAGGAAGCACAGGCCAGCTCAACAGTTCTCTTTTGTGTACTTATGCGCACGTGGTGGGTGTGATTGGTAGGGGTGTGCATGTGTACTCATGCATGCGGATGGGCAGCGACCAGTGTAGGTGTCTTTCTCAATCACTCTCCACTTTATTGAGGCAGGATGGCTCAGTGAACCTGGTGCTCACCAATTCTCCTAGACGCTTGTGTGGTCTGCAAACCCCAGGGATACACCTGCCTCCTCTTTCTCAGCTTTGGGATTACAGGAGTGCATACCTTTGCACCTGTTTTGGTAGTGGTGGTTTGTTTTGTTGTTGTTGTTGTTGTTTTGTTTGGCTTGATTTTTGCATTTGCATTTTTTGTTTTCGTTTTTAAAGTTTCTGGAGCTAAAATAGGTCCTCATTCTTACATAGGAAGCACTTTACAGATTATGCTGTCTCCCCAGTTCCACAGGTTTTGTTTTGTTTTGTTTTTTTGTTTTGTTTTTTTTAACCTGCTGGGCTTGTCAGGGCCTTCAATGAGCAGTCAAGTTTTGCAGTTCTCTAAGAGAAAGACCTCATAAACAGAGTCTCCTGAACTTGCCAGACCAAGACCAAGAACCCCTTTGAGAAGTTTCAGTGTAAAATAGTATTTCTGGATCATGCTGGACACCATGAGTTCTAGCTCTCCATCCAGGCTCCACATCCCAAGCTAAACTGAGAGTGTGGGGAAGCCAGTACAGAAAGGGTTCCTGGGGTCAGGATCCATGCATATTGAGTCAGTGTTAGCTTGGGATATCCCTGATCGTGCACACACAGCCTCTAAAAGCCTGGACACTGTCCCGAGGCCTTGTTAAGATCTTGTACTAGTGGGGTCCCTTCCTGCCTCTGTCACACTCCTGGCTTGCTGTCCTGCTTCCACATAGAGGCGTGGTCTGAGGCCCCTGTAGATGGTTCACCTGTCTGGAACCTCACATTCTTCTGGGATCTTCTAACAGACCAAGAGATGCACGCGCTTCACTTTCCCTAATTCCGTCGTGCAGTGAGGATGACTAGATGCCTGAGTTCTACCGGAAGTGCGTATGCACGGCGTGGATGGAATTGTCTGTCTTCACGAAGCTCACTGGCTCATGAGGAAGGCATCATGACCAGGTAACTCAGTGAAATATAAGGTGGGGGGAAAAATCAGGTGAGAAAAAAGAAGTCATGCCAGGACATGCCTCATGAGTCTATGTAGACAGGTCAAAGTAGGCAAAAAAAAAAAAATCAGACCCTTAGGCCACTGAGATATCTTGGTGAGTAAAACAGTAGTCGCACAACCCTGATGATCCCACAGAATAATGATGGATGAATACATATTCATAAAGCTTCCATACTCAAAGAGGATACCATCCTCTATCCCATGACATCCCCTGGCTTCCCCTAAGCCTCCCTATATGCATCTCACTGTCTCCTCTAATTCTGTGCCCAACAGAGGACAAGAGATTGAGAAACCAGATTTCAACACATACAAAGGCCCTGAAGTCACAACAGACTGGGAACACTTGGGGATAACTAACAAAGAGGGGGCATAGGCTCTGAAGTCAGGAATACGAAGTTGAAGGGGACAGAGGAAGATCACAAGACGTTTGCGGGCCACAGCAAGGACGTTAGCTTTACTCCAACAAGACAGCAGCCACTTGAAAGGAGTTAGATTGAGGGATGACAGCGAGAGGTCAGGCCCAAGGCGATGGTAGCTTAGACCAAAGTGATAGCCATGGAGATGGAAGAAATTGGATGCTAAATATTCTGAGAAGTTAGAGGGCTACAAGAGCAACTAATGTAAAAGACCTCAGGAGAGAGAAAGAGGAGAAAAGTATTAAGGAAGATTCAAAAGTTAGAGACTGAGCAACTGGATGAATGGGGTTGCCAGTGAGTGATGGATGGGACGCGCACAGTGGAGCCGGTAGCAGGCTCAGACTGAGGAAGGGTCTGTTAGGAGCAAACTATTCTGAGAGAACTAGGAAGTGTCTGAGTCCAGGGATCGACAGATAGACAGCTGGAACTACAGAGTTCAGGTGCAAGCCACCTTGCCTGCTGCTAGCAGGTGTCATAAAGCAAGACCTTAGCCTGTAGAGATCCCTGGGGAGTGAGTGGGCAGGGACAGAGCAAAGATAGCCAGACATAAAGCCTGGGGCTGCAAGTCACTGCTCACCCTCTCATCCCTTCTTCCCATCTCCTAGCCTTGGCACACATGGCAGCTTCTCAGTCCTCCCTCGGTCCTTATGGAGTACAATCCTGGTGACCCTTCCCAAACCTGCTCTCCACACACACACACCCTCCCCCCCCCCCCCCCCCCGGCCTCCTCAGCATCCTTGGCAGGCAAGCTCTAAGAAGAGCTGAGCTCTCAAAGCAGTGCTTTGTTCTGTCCTCTATAGAGATAGATGAGAACCTGTATGTGACCTGCTGAGGGACACATGGGGAGGAGGGACAGATGGGGAGGAGGGCAGCTCCCTGTGATGCCCAGCATCCTACTGCCATGGGGGTCCTGATCCAACCTCATCCCCTCTGCGCCCACCTCACACCATGTCTGGCCTGGCACAGAGTGGGTTTGCCATGGAATGAATGGCAGAAAGGAAAAGCCCACCTGACCAGAGGGGATGCCAGGCACTCTTGCCTCTCAGCATCTCCAGACTCCTCCACCATCGCTTTGCTTCATCTGACTGTGCCATCCTGGAACTGCAAGCAGCCTGGACCGCTGTCACAGCGGCTCAGCGAGGGCAGGAGAGCAGATGGAGGCTGATGCTCCTGCTCCAGAGCACGGTCATCTCTCGCCTGGGAAACCCTAAGGGACCAGAGGCAAGGACTGTCCATCTGTACCTCCCAGCAGCAAGCCGCCCGGCCTCCACCTGGCGCCTTTTTAACATCATCTTCCGAAGACTTCTCGGAGTGACAAGTATCTTTGTGCAGAGCCCCTCCACCCCTCCCTGTCTCCTTGGATCCTAACTCTCACTGGCTTCCTTCTGCACAAAGGGTCCATTGAGAGGCAGGCAGTGGGGTGCCGCCTTTGATCTGGGCTTCTAATAACGTGTATGTTTGCGTCCCAAAGCAAGGCAGCAGCCTGGCTGGCTCAGGGAAGCAAGAAAGAGAAAGTCTGGAGATGGTATTCCAGTGTGCACATGGAGGGGGCACTCTGTAGACTGGTGACGGACGCCCATTGCAGAGGCAAATCCTGACACAGTTATTAACTGCTCAGCCAGTGAGGCAGCCATCAGCAGGTCTAGCCTGGGTTCACCCTAGGAGAGGGGCCAAGTAGACTTGGGGGCAAAGAAGAGTCATGTCCAGCATAAGGGGATGGCACTGCCACAGGCACAATTTGCAAATTAAAAAACTTTTGGCAACTAAATTTCTTAAAAATGTGGCCAGGTATGGTGATGCATGTAATTTAGTACTTGGAAGGCTAAATTAGGAGAATCGTAAAGTCAAGACCAGCCTGGGCTATAAAGTAAAACCCTATCTTAAAAGAAAAGGAATCAGTCGTGAGAGACAATGATCCCTATGGCCCGCTGGATGGTCTGTGGTCACCAGCTCCTCCCTAAGCTCATCCCAGTGGAAAAACATGAGGACCAGAGAGATGGAGCAGAAAACCACAGAGGAAAGAAACGACTGCCTGCTTACCCATCTCCCAGGAGTCCTTGCTGTCCTCAGGATGACCCTACCGGGCCCTTGGCAGGTGGCACCTGGTCCCATGTGCCAGGAAGAGCCGGACACGGAGGGTAATGAATCCGATATGGAGATGGAAGCATGGGAAGCTGCCTTTCCAGGCATGGAGGTTCTGTCCAGCGGTCTACACACGGATGGTGATCAAGGAAACCCCAGGAGAGATGAGACGATAGTACCCCCTCTGCTTTGTGGATGAGGAAATGGGTGAGGGGTAAATGATGGGATGTCTGAGGAAAGTAGCCAAGAGCAGACTTCAACCCCACTGTTAGTTGGCCGAGCCTGTGGTTGGCCACCACTGTCTACTGTCCTGGGCTGAAAGGCCAGGTACCCTGTGTTCTGGTAGCATATGGGGTGCTCCCAAGGTTCAAATCTTAAAGGCAAGGTACTCAACTGTCGGAGGGCAGTAGGTCACCAACAATGTGCTCTTGGGGGATCTCTCTACTGTGCATCCTTCCTGGCCACCAGGACTGCAGTTCCTCTTCCACACCCTCTGCACCATGGTGTCCTGTTTCACAGCAGACTCGGAGACAACAGAGCCAAGCCATCATAGATCCAAGCCTTTTGAATCATGAGCCAAATGAATCTCCTGCTTTAATTCTTATTTATTTTATTCTCAAGTATGATGTAAGAGCTAATTAGCACAGCCAGGTTTATGGCATCTAACTCCTGGAATTATATGATATGTGCTCTACAGAACCAGAGCCGCCAACCCTGTGGCAGAACTTACAGATTACAACAAATTGAGCACTTATCAAGGTAAGCACAAAGCCTGGGCTTAGCGCAGAAAGGAGAGGTGCCCCGTCTATCCCTCTTCCTAACACAGAAAATATATTCTTCACTTTCCCAGACCTTCCTGCCATGGATGTTAGATGCAGAGAAAGTGAGAGATGGTAGCGCTTGCCGCTCATTCATTGGCCCTCAGTCTCCTCAGCTGTGAGTGGAACTCTATAGTCATCTCCCCAAACTTACTGCTAGGCTATGAACCGAGCATCCCTGGGACTACTGCACAGAGGGCTGCTGCCCGTGTGCCTGTCCTCACTCCCAAGCTGTGTGGTACACTCACTTTATCTGAAGCATCCCCCGCGACCTGCTCAGCAGGCCACAGTAGGAGCTAGCCCATCATTATACTTCCATGCCTTGCAATGGAAGCCAAGCCCATCTCTCCCATACATGCCCGTCCCTGACCCCCAGTAGCTCTGTCTTTTTTCGGGTATCAGACCAGCTTCTTCCAGAGCTCACTGGCAGCATAGCCGACTTTTCTGGTAGCATTTGTGACACAGAAGCGAAGTGGCATACTCCCAGACACCGTGACATGAGATGGGTTGGCACTGCCTGTCGGCTGCTAGACCTTAGGCAGGTTGAAATGGCTTAAGGTTAAAGGCTGAGGCTCCTTCATCTACTGCCTGGTTTCCAACCGGGGAGGTTGCTGAGGTAAAGATGGTCTTGTCGCATGCGTCACCCAAGGCTGTCAGCGCCATGCAAACCGAGTGTGGCAGACATGCACCTGCAGTCTCAGCACGCAGGAAGTAGATGCAGGGGAATCTGATGTCCTAGTTCATCTTCATCTACAGAGTAAGTTTAAGGTAGCCTGGGCTGCACAAGACACTGAAACAAACAAACAAATAAATAAAATGTCAGAACTGAAATTCTCTCCTCCTGGACTAGAGATCACTGATGGACATACTGTCTCAGGACTCAAAGCCCCTGAGCTGACCGCTGGAGCATGGGTGTTTCTGGACCACAGGTGTTCTGTGGGGCCAGGGAACTTTGCTGAGCTCCACTGTCCCCAGAGTCCCCTGTGCCCCTGCAATCCTAGAGCATCCAGTAGCGTCTTTGACTACTCTGAGGGCGAGTGGCAGGAGTGTTTGGCCCAACCCCCACTCCATCTCTTCTCTTCCCTTTGCTTTCTGAAGCCAATCCCCTTATCCACGAAGCCGAACTGACTACCTTGAATGATGCATGGGACGAGGCCACCTCTCCCTCCCCAACTTCCCTGGTCAGAAACCAGGCAGAAGGCGAAGGAGCCTCAACTTTATCTGAATTCACTTCCACCTGCTTGCGGCTTGCTTAGGCAGGCACTTGTCCAACCAAGCTACTCTCAGCCCCTCAATCCCCACTTTCCTTAATCACCAATAAAAGTACTCATTTTTCTGTGTTCCCTCTTATTTTTATTTATTTATTTTGATATAATAGAATCTCCCTGAAGTCAGGGCCTGACTCCCGAATCTGAGTTCTTTCTCTGCCATTCTGCCTCAGCTACTCCAGCTCCTGGCTCCTGACCACCCTCAGATACACCTGTCCCTTCTTCCTGCTCTAGTCAGTGGGATCTCAGAGGAGGCCTCACTGCCACTCCAGGTGTCTCAGTAGAAGCAGAAAGCTCCCCATCACTCCCTCCCTCCCTCCACACACAGGAAGAGACTCTGGAGCTAGCTATAACAATAGCATAGGTGAGACGGCTCAGTGGGTAAAGGTGCTTAACTAAGCACGACCACCCGAATTCAGTCACCAGGACCTACGTGGTAGAAAAAAAAAAAAACTGGTTCCAAAAATTGTCCTCTGACCTCTGTAAGCACTGAGGCATGCCCGTGCCCCACCCCATCCACACCAAGTAATAAAAATGTAATGTAAAAAAATTGTTAAGATCACATTAGGGGCTGGAGAGATGGCTCAGCAGTTAAGAGCACTGGCTGCTCTTCCCAAAGATCCGAGTTCAATTCCTACCATCCACAAGGCAGTTCACAACCATCCGTAACTCCACTTCCAGGAGCTCCTGCGTTCTCTTCTGCTTTTACAGGCATTGCACACATGTGGTGCACAGACAGACATACAACCAAAATGCTCATGCACATAAATATATAATTTTTAATTTAAAGAATAACAAGTGCAAAGGGTAGGGGGACAGTCCTGCACTGACCCCCCACTCAGTTCACAGTGGATGCCACACGCTTCACTGTAAGGTGTCTCATTGAAGGGCTGTCATTGGGCATCTATGCATCTTCTGCAGGTACCCAGAGATTCACCAGACAACGCCGAGACAAATCTTACCTGAAGGAGATAGGGTATAACGGGAGTGCCCCTATGAACACACATGAAAGATGGATTGATATCAGGAGCCGATGTCTGCCAGCACTTGGCACGGAGCCAGGCAAACAGCAGGCCTGTGCGGCAAAAGTGACTCTTATTCCTTTATTATCATATTTAGCATCAAAAAAGTAATGTTTTCTTTGAGTGCTGTTGATTGTGAGGTAAAGAGATTTGAGTGAACCGAGACAAGCTCAAGCAAAAAGGAACTTCATGGGATTACTTGACCAAGTGTTGGGTGACAGGTGATGGAGAGCTTCAGACTAACAACCTGGGGAAGAGTGTAAACCGAGATCTTTTGGGGCTTGTTTATTTGTTTGTTTTTGAGGTGGGGGTCTCATGTAGCCCGGGCTAGCCTTGAATTACAAACCCTCCTGCCTCTGTCCCCTGAGAGTTGGAATTCCAGGCCTGCACCATCACACTGAGCATAAGAGAACTCTTCTTCCTCAGCATTTGTGAGAAACACCCTGGGAAAGAACTCTGACTGGTCCAGTTTGAATTGTATGTTCATTCCTGAACCAATCACCATAGTAGTTTAATTGGTCCAGCTTGAGCCGGATACCCAGCCCTATGACCAGACTGATGGGCAGCCTCACCTCAGCCAAGTACGAGTTGGGAAGGAGCAAGTGACCTAAGCAAAGGGGTAGCATGGGGAGTGTGGTGGGATAGCCCCACAACTTGACTCAGCCCACTTTACAGAGGGGGAAAATGAGTCTTGAAGCTTCCAAGTAGCTTGTGACATCATGTGACGTAATGGTGACCTTGGAACTCAGTCTAGAAGTGTTGATTTCCACCTATGCCCAAGAACTACCCTTCTGAGAAGAATAGCCTGAACTGGATGCAGACTTTCCCACACATGCCACTGACTGCCTCTGCCAGTCCCTGACCTGGTGAAACCAGGCGTTAGCCATCCTTAGGTAACAGTGACAATAAAACTGAGATCTGAAGGGATGCCAGCTTAGTAAGGCAGTGGTCACTTTAACCCCAAAAGCTGGGACCATTTGTATGACACTGTGACTGCCTTCCAAGGCTAGGTCAGTGGACTTCAGAATGGTGACTTGGGATTCTGTCCCTGTGAACAGAACCATGTGAGTTCATGGCCCATAGTCTCTCAGAACCAAAGGAAACCTTGAAGGGGTGGTACGACCAAGGCATGTCCTACCTGTACAAAATCCACTGTTCCAGAGAGATTCAGTCTCTGAGAGCAAATAGTCTGGGGATGATGGGAGCCATCCCTACACATCCCCCTGACTATTCACACCCCATTTCACCCTGGCTTAGTCTGTAGCTTGGTTTGTAAATGGAGACTGCTCATTCATTTCCCGACTGCTCAGACCCGAATAATCACACAGAAACTATATCAATTACAACACTGTGTGGCCAATGACTCTAGCGTATTCCTAGCTAGCTCTTGCATCTTAAATTAACCCATTTCTTTCAATCTGTGTATCGCCACAAGGCTGTGGCCTACCAGTAAGGTTCCTAAGGTTCTGGCATGTCCATCTCCTTCAGCAGCTACATGGTGTCTCCCTTGCTCCATCTTCTCTCTCTCTCTTTACCTCTGTTCTGATTTCTCACCTGGCTTCACTCTGCTGACATTGGCCAAAACAGCATTATTCATCAACCAACAAAGCAACATATACAGAAGGATGTCCCACATCATCCATTCTCAGGAGGAGTCTTCCTCCTCTGTCTCCTTGTCTATCCTTCGTCTCCTCATGAGTGTTGAGTGAGGGACACAGTTCCTCTGCTGACCCAATGCCCCTGGAGTCACTGTAACCCACCTTTCCCCCCAAGGGTTCACACAGACACCAAACAGAAGTCACAGTCCTGGAAACTGAAGAGTGAGCTTTCCCTTGGTGTAACAAAATATGTACCTGAGAAAATCAACTTCCAAGAAGAAAAGACGTATTGGAGCCTGCTCTTCCAGGGCCTTTAGTCACTTAGTTTTGTTGTCTTTGGGCCTATGATGAGGCAGAGCACCCTGGTTGAAACCTATACGAAGGAAACTGTTTGTTCAACTCATAGTGGCCCGGAAGCAAAAAGAAAGGAGGAGCTAGTATCCCAATATCCCCCTTCTGGGGAAGTTTCCGAGGCGGAGGGGTCCAGGCGGAGGAAGTAGGTCACTGGAGCATGTTGCCAGATATTGGATCACACTGTGTGAAAATGTGTCTCTGTCCTTCCTTGCCTGCCTAAGGCATCTTCTGATGGGCTTAATAAAGAGACAAACAGGAGGATAAGTGAAACTTCTGGGCAGAGCTAGGAACTCTGGGAAGAAATGGAGGTGCCAGGGATTCGCCAATAAGATGCAGAGGAAGTCAGGCGTACAGTACAGAGGAGAGGTAATGAACCACATGGCAGAACGCAGATTAACATAAACAGGTTAATTTAAGTTTTAAAAGCTACTTGGGAATAAGCCTGAGCTAAGGCTAAACTTTCATAATTAATAAGAAGTCTCTGTCATTATTCAGGAGCTGATGGTCCCAAGAAAGCGCCATTACAGGAATGTGAGTTGGAAGAACGCATCTTGTGGCCCAGTTCCTCCCAATAGGGATCAGTTCCTGAAGGTTCACCTCTTTCCTGTAGCACGATGTGTTAGGATCAAGACTTTAATGCATATGCTCTAGGGAAGCGGGTTGAGATCCCTTTGGGGGCTGCATATCGGACATCCTGCAAATTAGATATTTGTATTATGACTTATAACAGCGGCAAAATTACAGTTATGAAGTAGCAACGAAATAATTTTATGGTTGGGGGGGTCACCACAACGTGCGGAACTGTACTAAAGCATCATAGAATTAGGAAGGTTGAGAACCACTGCTCCGGGGAGATATTAAAGATCCAAGTATAATGACTATGTCCGCTCTGACTAAATCTCCCCTGAGGCTGCAGCCCCTCCTGCTGCACTGCCTTGCCCAGCTGTGGCTGATTAAAACAGCTAAAGCAAATTACCCACCACTGCCCAGGAATCCCTTGGGTCAGTGATGACCCTGTGAGCACAGAATTCAGGAAGTAAGACCTGGGGGACAGCAGATGTCACACGAACAGTTTGAAGATTCTCACTCATCTCAAAAACAAACAAACAAACAAAAGGAAAACAGAAAAACGAGTACTTTTATTGGTGATTAAACGAAGTTGGGATTGAGGGACTGAGAGCAGCCCAGCTGGATGAGTGCCCGCCGAAACAGGCGTAGAGCAGGTGGAAGTGGATTAAGGATAAAGTCGAGGTTCCTTCATCTACCGCCTTGTCTCTGACCAGGAAAGGGGCTGAGGGAGAGGAGGTAGGAGTGAGGCTGGGCAAAAGCGTGGGTCCAGCCTGCAGGAGGATGGGCCGCTCTTGTTTTCTCCGGTGAACGCTCACTTACTCTTCATCCCCTCTGAGAACCCAGCTGCCATGCTGCAAGCCCAAGCTAAGTTTGGTCATGTGTGGATGTTGTCCACTAGCTCCAGCTGACCCCCTCTGCCAGCCAGCAGCATCTGCTCATCATGGGCACCTGTCACCTTGGATTTTGAGCACCAGCAAGTCTCGAGGTGGCTGCATCTGAGAGACTATCACACGGTACACAGCTGCCCTGCTGAATGACTCCTGCCTGAGGTCTGCAGAGATGACAATAAGTTGGTGTCTTAAGCCACCAAATTTTATGGAAGTTTGTCACATAGCTGGAGATAAAGGTTCAAGTTCCCAGGCTCCACAGACACCTACTTCCCAGCCATCCTGCAAGTCCAGTACTGGTCTTGTTATTCTTCTACCAGAAGCCCTCCAGTCCCACTGTCCCGGCACAGTCTTTTGTGTGTGGGAATACACACATCAGGGCAGCTTGTAGAATGCAGGCAAGTGCTCAGAGGCTTGGACCCGGACATCACTGCAGTAAACACCCCAGTGTGGCAGATAAGGGCATTTCTCCTTTACCTGTTTCATGACTCCCTGTGGGCAAAGGGACTCCTCTATGCCCGTGTGTTTGACTCACACGCGTGATTCATTTGCTCAAATGAGTGCAATCAGAAACGACACGGTGCCAGTTCCAAGCCAGAGACTTAAGAGGCAATGCACACTTCCACACCTTCCTCTTGTATTCTTGCTGTTTCTCATGAAAGGCTTTGCTCAGGCAGCCTGGCTCCCCAAATGAGAAACATACAGAACAACTCCAAACCCAGCCCCCGCCCTAAAACTGTGCTCCACCAATTCTAGTCAAGTTCATTACTTAGCTCAGCTGTTTGAAAAGAAAAAAATTAAAAAAAATGAAGACAAAAACCCTTCTCACTGTTTGTCCTGAGAAGGGTCACTTGGTAGGGACCAAGTTTATTATACAGTTTCAGGGAGACTACTTAGGAAAGAGCCAACTTTCCAGGACTAGTTTTGGGTCTTGGAGAACCTGCCACCATCCCTTACTAAACCCGCATAATCCCTAAGTACATTCCAAATATTTGCCCTAGCACCACTGACAGGTGTCGTTTTCATCCCTCCTCTAAGAAATGTCTCTTTGCAACACATGGAGACCACTGCAGAAACCACAGCAGATTAATACAGAGAGCAAGTGACCTTGCGGAGCCCAGCCCCAACTGATACGTCTACGACACAACTCCTGCATCTAAGGCTCAGGGATCACAGCCGAAGGATGGAAAGAGTTAAGAGCCGGAGGAAGAGGAAGTTTGTTCTGAGATTGTGTCTCCTAGAAATGTCAGAAGCTATACAGATGAGTCTCATCAACATGGCTGCCGAAGCAAGACCTGAACAAGATGGTGCCAACAATCCTAACATGGAAAAGGGGAGATTTCAGGGGGCCTAAACCCAGACAAAGGGCAACTGAGGAATGCTGATGTGGAAGAATATTCTTCCCCAGGAAAAGCGCCCCCCCCCGCTCCCCCATGCTGGTTGTTCTCTTTCTTTTAAAAATATCAGATGGAGCCCTGGGTGACCTGGAACTCACAATCCTCCCGCCTCACCTTCTGAGTGCTGGGATTACAGGCATGCATTACCATGCCAGCTTTGGACTGAGATTTCTCTCTCTCTCCTCTCTCTCTCTCTCTCTCTCTCTCTCTCTCTCTCTTTGAGGGGTGGGGGATAAGACAGGGTTTCTCTGTATAGCCTTGGCTGTCCTGGAACTCTACTTGTAGACCAGGCTGGCTTTGAACTCACAGAGATTCATCTACCTCTGCCTCCCGAGTGTTGGGATTAAAGGTGTGTGTACCACTGACTTGTCTTGGGCTGGGATTTCAAAAAACATTCCTGTTTTTGAGCTTCAGCCTTTAGCACCTGGATTTCCAGCCCTCCTGTTCAGAAGTGCTTTGCAAACTAGCCACTCTGAGGAGGGCACCCTGGAGCCCCAGTGGGTGAGCTCTGGCCGCAGGGGCGAGGCTGCCTAACTGTGCTTCTGGTCCTGCTTAGCCCTAACTCCGTCATGAAAGTCTTTCCCTTCACCTCAGATCTGTAGAGGTGATAGAGCTGGGTGCTACAGCCATGTCTCCAGAGTGCCTTTCTCTCACTCTTCATAGGCCTTGTCTCCCATTGTCCGCTTCCCAGGGACCTCAACCAAAGGCTAATGTGGGGCTATCAATACCCCAGGTCACTTGTTCCTTGCTCATGCACCCCCAAGCTGTGAGTTTTCCCCTCAGTGGGACTCTGCCTGGCCTCTTCCCATCACACTTTCTCACCCGCAGTACATCTCCTCCTCTCGGGGACTTAACCTAAGAGAGAGAAAGGGAAGAAAACATAGATGCTTAACAATCCCCATGCTTGCTGGGCGGTGATGCCCCATGCCTTTAATCCCAGCACGCAGGAAACAGAGGCAGGTAGATCTCTGTGAGTTCAAGGCCAGCCTGGTCTACAGAGCAAGTTCCAGGACATGCTCCAAAGCTACACAGAGAAACCCTGACTTGAAAAAGAAAAAAAAATTTCCATGCTTACTGCAGAGCTCACTCAGCTCCTAGACCCTTCATGTGCTTGCTGTTTTAACTAACTCATCCACCCTATAAGGAGTCTTGATCCCAGCTTCAAAGATGAGGAAACAGTCTCTAAGAAGCCGTGTAGCTTGCTTGAGGCAATGCAGTTAGTGGCTATTGGGGTGAGACTGTATGCTCGACCTCCCCTTTAGAAACACATTGCCCATAAGGCCTATACACATTTTTTTCCTGAGTTTAAACTTGGAATAAAAAGCACAATCCAGGGCCAACACGGTAAGCTTGGCGATGTGTGAGTTCAATCCTCAGTCCCCAGTGCTGCAGATAGAAAAGACAACCCCAAGCCTGATTAACTAAACAGGCCTGAATAACGGCGTGGGGACCCCAGGCATGGGTGCTGACTTCATTTGTAGTACCCCCAACCCCACCTCACTCTGAACTGATTTTCTTTTCCAATCTAACAGGATAAGCATGCAGTCAGACTTTTTCCCCCATGCCCAGTCCTGGCACAGAGACCTAGAGACCGAATGTGACTTCTCTGGGATCCTCAGAGCGGGAGGCAGAACACTCTGCCTCTGGCAGGAACCTCAGATCTGACCCTCGGCCCTTTCCTCCATTCCTGAGATTCCCTCCAACAAAAGCCCAAAGGGCTCACTCAGATTTTCCCCAGCCTGTACTGCTTGCTGTTGACGAGACACCACCAACGGTGGAGAAGTTGGTACCGGAAGTGGCCAAAAGGTTCACCAGTGACATGTGAATGAAGAAGGCTGGGTAACCTTCTGGAAGTCACAGTCCTCTGCTGCTTCTGGTGCCGCGAGCACAGCCGTTGTCAAGGCTAGCCGCAAGCACAGCCGTTGTCAAGGCGAACACCCTACCCAGCGTCACCTGATTCTTCCAGGTAGAAACTGACCTGCTACATCATCATAGAGACAACTAGATAGTGCCATGGGAAGCTGGAGCCTGGGGAGGAGAGACGGGGCTTTAGCTGCACCCCGACTCTGATTCTACTGCGTCTGCTGGATGGGAGAGAAGACTCACTAAGGTCAGCTAGATCTCATGGGTTTGGTTGTTTGAAAGACCCTGAGGACTCCTGCCTGGCCTAGATGGCTGCACACTGGCTGGATGGGAAGTGTCCAAGTGACTGTCAGCCTGTGAACTCTGCTGAGACTTGAGAGCCCATGGGTGCCGTGTTCCTGTTCTTCCAGTTCCTTAGGCTCCTGCACCTCTCCTGGAGGACGATGTTGCCACCACCCAGTCATATCTTGTTCTTGTCTGGTAATGGTCAGCCCCATGGTGAGGTCACACCTTTTGGTCTCACTAGCAGGGATGAGTGAATGAGAACGTCCCCTAGCGTCCCCTCATATGTGAATACCTGGTCCCTATCTGGTGATACTGCTTAGGGAGGTTTAGGAGGTGCAGCTTTGCTGAAAGGAGAGTGTTGCTGGAGGTGGGCCTTCGGAGCCAAAATCCTCCTGCCACTCTCGATCCACCAAATCTGTTCTGTGTTTGTGGTTCACACCACTGGCTGTCTACTTCCTGATCCTTCTGCCCTGCCACCGCCAGCCACCATGCGTGGGTCCCCACCATCACAAATGCTAATCCTCTGGAACTGGCTGTAAGTCCAAATAAACTCTTCTGCAAGTGGCCTTGGTCAGGCTGTTTCATTTAGGACAGCAACAGAAAAATAGCCAAGGCACCGCGCGAATGGCCCTAAGCACTGTGAGCTGTGCTGCCTTCTATGTCTTCCACCGTACCGTACAGAGTAAACCCCAGCTCTACCCTGGGCTGGGCAGAGAGCAAGGTCGGGTAGCTCTTAAAAGTCTTTGTCCTGCAATATGAACTCCTATGACCCTCCTGGCTCCTCACTTGGAACTTCATACAAAATTTAGAACTGCCGGGCAATAGTGGCATGCACCTTTAATCCCAGCACTCAGGAGGCAGAGGCAGGTGGATCTCTGTGAGTTCAAGGCCAGCCTGGTCTACAAAGCGAGATTAGGACAGACTCCCAAAGGCTACAGAGAAATCTTGTCTCAAAAACCAAAATATGTCACTTGCAGGGGACTTTGCCACAGTAGCTTACCCGTCCCCAGCAGCTGCTCTCTCTCCCACCTCATGCCTAGTTCTCAAATGCCTTCCCGACCAAGCCAAAAAGCCAACCTGCACAGTAGACAGTAGGGGGGGGAAGGAGAGAACCGGAAAGACAGCACTGCACTTGGTGGACGCGCCTCTCCGCTTTAGTCATTTGGAAGTGCTATATGAAAAGCTATCGTGCCATTATCAAAAGCAAACATTATTTTTCTGGAAGTGACAGGCACTTTGTTCATTTCTGAGGAAGCATCTGCTCAGGTCTGAAAACCAGGATTCCTCTCGATCCCTCCCCTTCACCTGAGGTAAAATGGTGTTGGGGGTGTCAGCTCCCATAGCAGCCGCACAAATGATTCTCTTTTGACAATCCGGCTTCAGAGGCAGGCAGAGCACTGGGGGAGCACTTCTGCTCAGAGGCAGGCAGAGCACTGGGGGAGCACTTCTGCTCAGAGGCAGGCAGAGCACTAGAGGAACACTTCTGCTCATTTGCATTGAATGTTAAAACAGATTGTCCTTGAGGGCAGAGGAAAAAAACATTAACAAAATTTCCTACTCTGGGGACCTTGTGAGTGATTCTGTCTCCTCAGCTGGTTTTTGTGTGACCGCAAATGCATCTCCGCCTGGCATGCATTGCACACAATGCTGGTAGGTGTGCCCGCCATTGTCCATGCACCATCCATGCAAATGTCAACTGCTGAGGAGGACCAATGACATCTCACTATTGTAGGAAAATACTTTGACTTTAGAGAGCCCTGGAAGGGTTTCAGGGTCCTCCAGGTCACACTTTAGTAAGTGTGGCAGGCTCTGTGCTGCCTCTTGTCACCAGCACACACGCGTGCGCGTGCACGCGCGCGCACACACACGCACGCATGCACACGCGCACACACAGAACTCACTCATTTGATATTTAAAGTGATATTTGAATATCAAACAGCAGAAGGACGTCATCTCCGAAGAAAGGACGCCCTTTAAAATAAGCTCGTTTAGAGTCCCAAACAACTCCACATTGTCCGCGGGCTGCTCGTCTGCCAAGGCCAGGGGCAGATGTTGGCGTGGAAGGCCAGTGTTTGGAAACAGCCTCCAGTCAGCCAGCCATGCCTCTCCTTGTGCAGAGAGAAAAAGCTTTGCCTGTGGGCTTGAGCGCCAGCAGGACACACAGCTGGAAATGGCTGAGTTCAGCCTGCTGACCCCTCCAGCCAGAGGACTAACTCACAGGAGGACATTAACTCCCCTCCCCGTCTCTCAGGAGTGATGGGGCTGACCCACCATGAGTGTGTGAGGTCTGCAAGGTACAGGCTGAAGCTGAAGCATGTGGGGTCACGCCAAGAGCCTGGGAATGGATTCATTCAACTATCACCTGTGTGGCTCCTCACCAGCCCAGTGCAGACTCTGTGACCTGAGTCACCTTAGAGGAACCACGCATCCAAATGTCACCCGCACACACTATGCCCCTCACCAGTGCCTACCTTCCTCAGTCCTCTGCTCACCGTCTCACACATCCACTGTCCTTGGGGGCAGTCACAGAGACCAAACTCAGAACTGGTCACAAAGCCAGCCATCACGGCTTTTAGAAGTCCGTGAGCAGTACAAAGAAAAAGGTGTGTGTGTGTGTGTGTGTTTGCCTCCAGGATGGCCTCCTAGACTTACGTGCCTTTGCTCAGAGAAGAACTGAGCTGACTTCCCAGTGTGTGATGAGTGTGACCAATGTTTGTTGAAAGGGTTGAATGAGAGAGCCCCAGGACCAGAACCACCTCCCAGAGACCCCACCTTCCCCAGATGCTCAGAGAGGGCAACATGGTTGAGCTGGCTAGTTCTGTCAGCTTGACACAAAGTATGTCATCTGAAAGGAGGGGACCTCAATAAGAAGAGGCATCCAAAAGTTCCAGCTGTAGGGCATTTTCTTAATTAGTGATTGATGGAGGAGGGCCCAATCCACTGTGGGTGGTGCCACCTCGACTGGTGGTCCTGGGTTCTATAAGAAAGCAGGTTGAGCAAGCCATGCTGACCAAGCTAGTAAGCATCACCGCTCCGTGGTCTCTGCATCAGCTCCTGCCTCCAGGTTCCTGCCCTGTTTGAGTTCCTGTCCTGACTTCCTTATTGATGAACAGCAATGTGGAAGTGTGAGCTGAATAAACCCTTTCTTCCCCAGCTTGCTTTTTGGTCATGGTGTTTTCATCACAGCAATAGAAACCCCAAGACAATGACTGTTAGATGTCTTTCCTGCTTAAAAAAAATAAGTTATTCACTGGGCGGTGATGGTACATGCCTTTAATCCTAGCACTGGAGAAGCAGAAGCAGGCAGAGCTCTATGAGTTCAAGACTGCCTGGCCTACAGAGTGAGTTCCAGGACAGCCAAGACCACACAAAGAAACCCTGTCTTGAAAAATAAATAAATAAAAAATAAACATTATCTCAGCTAGCTGTTGTGGTGTGTGCTTGTAATCCTAGCACTTAGGGAGCTGAGGCAAGAGGATCAGGTGTTCAAGGCCATTCTGGGCTTATTAGTGAGACTCCATCTCAAAATAATGAGTTATTTCTCACGTAAAGGAGCAAAGAGAAACAAGGCTAGCGCATCAGATAGTTCTGGTCAGCACAAATCAGAAGAAACGGGTGGAGAAACATAAAAAACAGGTGGAAACTTGATGGAGGAAGGTCATTGGTTAAATAAACTGCCTTGGCCCTGATAGGTAGGAACATAGGTGGCTGGAGCAAACAGAATAAAATGCTGGGAGGAAGAGGAAGTGAGGTCAGAAATCATGCAGCTCCTCTCAGAGCCAGACGCGATGGAGCAAGCCGCCAGGTCAGACATGCTGAATCTTTCCCGGTAAGACCAGTGTTATGTAGATTATTAGAAATGGGTTAGGCAAAATATGAGAATTAGCCCATAAAAGGCTAGAGCTAGTGGGCCAAGCAATGTTTAAAAGAATACAGTGTCCGTGTAATTATTTCGGGGCATAAGCTAGCAGGCGGCCGGGGTGCTGGGGACGCAGCCCCGCCGTTCTTATTACTACAGAAACTCACCCTTAGGAAAACTTAGATGAAAGAATCCCTGCCAAAGAAAGAGCAGCCTTGATTCCTACGTCACCAGTACACCCACAGTACTCATGGGCAGGTGCCCCAGAAGCAGGGCTCCTTGAAGGAAGAAAGAGAAAGTGGAAGGGTACCTGTTGTCCCTAGAACCAAGTCTCCCAACACACACACTGCAGATGGCCCCCAAGAACAGACGTGCCAGACAATGGCGTTACCAGGAGGAAGGACCTACTGTCCTGCAAGTTCCTACTGAGAGGTCCCTGTCTGCTTAGGTGGGTCTAACATGACCTGAAACAGCATAAACTGTTTTCGCAGGCCTTCTCAGGTGAGTGGAGTCACCAGTTTATGGATAGGAAGAATGTCAGGCCAGGTAGTGGAGGTGAGGCAGGGGATGATGGCAGATGCATGGTTGACATGGTGTACTTTGGGGATCAGCTCATCTTAACTCAAGCTCAGAGATTTACAGCTCTGCCTTCCAAGTGTGCCTGGGCCTCATTGACTCCACATCAAGCAGGTTATGCTACCTGGAACAGCACCCACAGGATGCGCGAAGACTGGGCTACACACCCCACAAAGCCCTCACAGGATTGCTGGATCCTCCCTTAGTCCTAAAGACCTTGGCAGTGCTATGTCCTGAGCTGGTGACACAGAGTAAAGTGCCCAGGAAGCTTCACTTCCCGGGTGCAAGCAGCTTGTTTGGGTGATGACATCTAATCCTCCTAGAGCCCAAGATTGCTCATTTGGAAGCTGAAATGCTCGTCTTATAGTTTTATCACGAAGAAAAATGGAAGCCATCCCCAGGGCTGTCTATGATGCTTCCTGTGGTCATTCAATACACAATCTGAACAGCCCTGAAGAAGATCATAAAGCAGCCAGCATGCGGAAGATACCTGCTCATTCTCCTAACGGTTCTAGCAGGAAGTAGGCCAGGTCTTCTATTCTGCAGTCCTGGACTCCAACAGGCAGACTGCAAAGGTCACAGTAGGTCTCGGAACAGAAGGCAGAGAAGTGCAGACACATCTTCCAGGGGAAGATCTTTGAGGAAAACCCTGCACCAGATCAAGAAGGGCCACTCTGGTGCAGGTGGCTACATCCGCAAAAGTGAGGGAGGGGTCGCGCTGCAGCAAATGGCATTGCCGCCTTTTCCGGCGGCCCCTCTGTGTGTACACAGGGCAGCATGTCACCCCAGAGTGGGGGAACGAGGAGGAGTCTGGATTACTGGCCCTGTCCCTTCTCCCACACCAATTGATTAATCCACTTCAAATGGAGCAACTCAGAGGGGATCCAGAATGACACTGTTTTTCTACTACCCTTCATTACGACTACTTAGATCTTTTATTTTATTGGAAACATTCTTTAGCCCAGTCACGGGCTGATCTCCTAATTGGAGCGGCCGCCTCCACCCCCACTCAGATCAAAGCCGCCCTGTTTGTTTGTGGAGAAGGGAGGATGAACGTCTTGCCGGCCTTTGAACATGAAGGCCCCTTTGTCTCTCAGCTGAAGTCATCCCTGGCACCAGGCAGGGGGACAGGGGGGTGCGGGGACAGGAATTCCGTGGCCTGGTCTGAGGCTTGGACCAGCCTGAGAGTGGGAAACAGCTTTCAGAGTAAAGCTCTTAAGGTTAAGGGGGACAGGTCTTAGCCTCGTGGCCCCAGGGAACATATATTATTTGACCCTATAATAATTTTTATTTAAATAATAATTCACATATTAAAAAAATTTTTGAAAGTTCGAGAAAATGTATCAGATACTTGACTGTTTCTTAAAGAAATGGAGCATTTCCTTTTTAATTTCTCTTTTGAGTCAACTCTTTAGAGTATTTAACTTCAACATGGAGGAGGGATTATTGACTTGCTTTTGACTAGAACTGTAAACTATTGATTCTCTGGAAGGTCCTTTTTTAGTACCCCCCCACCCCACTGCACCGCCCCCACCCCCGCCAACTTTGCTCCTCCATGCTGGAGATGATGAATGAGCCCTTCTGCAGAGAGGAAAACTGAAGCCCCGTAACATTCAGATAATTGACCTTAGATCACACGGAGGTTAATGATGGACTTGGAACAAGAAGTGCAAGACAGAAGTCATTAGGGTTTGTTTGTCTTCTGTGGCTTGATGAAAATGGTCAATCACACTAGCTCGGAAAAGGAAAGCTCAGTACTGCTTCTGGGACCTCAGGAACCGTGGTGTTCACACTGGAGATACTACATGTGAGGGGCTGGATAGACGTAGACGGTGCCCCCTTAATTTACATTATACAATGGAGACACTCAAGGCTTTAGAGACTGAAGGACCAACAAAGGGTAACACAGTAGCCAGTTCTGTTCAGCTCAAAACCCTCACTAGTGACTCTGTACTGGGTTTACAATGAGCTGAGAGACCTTGCACAGAAGGCTCCTCAGAGCCTCCGGAGTTATGACACCAGTCCTTCAGCCTATGTGTCACCCCTTCTCCTATCCCTTGGACTGGCGGTAGACTCACAGGCCAAGTTTGAGAGTTTGGTGTCCAACTATGGGAAGCCACAGCAGAGGGGGCAGACCTGTCCCAGGCCAACGGGATGATAAAGCTTTGAGGACGAAGACGAGAGCAGAGAGAGAAGCATGCTCTAGGGTTGTCGAGGATGGAGGTCTCCGCTCTTCTAGTCGGCTCTTCCTGAATGACAGGTTAGACTCCCCCACCACTAAGTAATAAAGATGGCGGATTTCTAAGATGGCTGGCTTCTTCCTCACCCTCTTGACTTGAGACAAATCCTGGCAGCTTTTGTCTCCCACTAGCGGACTGGCTCCACAAGCTAAAGGCCAGTTCAGGATACGTCACACAACAGTTGTGGGCTGGTCAGCCATCCTGCGAGTAGGGGAGGGGAAGACTCTTCAGATGCTTCAAAACCCTCAGCCCTCAGGAAGAGACTTGCCTCTTTCAGCCCCCAAGTCCTGCTCCGCTTTGCAGGGGGTCTTTTTCTCTGTGGTGTCTATTGTGTGTGTGTTTCCTCATCCTCAGTCAACACCTTTCTCCGCTGCTGATTCTGTCCACGATGCCTGAGATTTCTCTGCGGCCACCTGTTGTGCTTCAGGTTTTTCCTGCCCTCTAATCCTTTAACTGACAGAGAAAATAAACCTGATCAGGATTCCTAGACTGCATCAAATGTCCCCTCCAGCTCTTGCCTTTGACACCCTTGTGGTGGTTTGAGTAGGAATGGCCCCCACAGGCTCATCTATCTGAATGCTTGGTCATTAGGATGTGGGCACTACTTGACAGGAAGTAGGAGGCGTGTCCTTGTTGGAGGAAGTGTGTCACTGGAGATGGGCTCTGGGGTTCATGAGCACAAACCAGACCCAGAGGCTCTCTTTCTCTTCCTGCTGACTGCAGATCCAGATGCAGGACTCTGAGTTACCTCTCCAGCACCATGTCTGCCTGCATGCCACCATGCTTCCCACCATGACAATAAAGAACTAAACCTCTGAACTGTAGCCAGCCTCAACCAAACGCTTTCCTTTATAAGAGTTGCTGTGGTCATGGTGTCTCTTCACAGAAAAAAAAAATTGCCTAAGATGCTCCCCCCCCCCCCCCCCCCCCCCCCCCCCCGTACTGCCAATGAAGTAGGGTTATTTGAGAAACCTTGTGCTCCTGGCATTGCACTGGGCTCCGTGAGAACACCCCAGACAGACCTGGGTTCAAAACCTGATTTTGCCTTGGCAGCACACTCTTAGGCAAGTCATTTAGCCTCAGTTTCTCTTATGTCCAAAGCAAGACACCCCAGAGGCCTTTTGGGAAAACCAAAATCTGTGTATAACCAAAGACCTCTGGGTACAGGATGCCACACAACCAATAGGGCCTCAGCATCGGGCCACAGTTTCTACCACTCAGATCACTGTTACAATGTAAAAGCTTTCCTGGGGCCTGGAGATGGTTCAGCCTTTAAGGGTATTTGTTACACAGGTCCAGAATCAACGTGGTGGCTACAACCATCTGTAACTCTGGTTCCAGGACATCTGATTCCCTCTTCTGACCACCTCAGACACCAGACACCCAGGCAACCCACATACATGCATGTAGGCAAAACTCTCATGCACACAAAGTAAATACGAATAAAAAAGAAAACTTTAAAAAAAAAAACAACCTTTTGATGGTAGCCAGAGCTGGTGGTGAGTTTGAGCCACCCCTGTCTGCCCATTGCAGATTATCACAAACCAGCTGTGCAGACTGTTTTGGTAGTGGGTCAAACTTCTGCAACTGTGAACTCAGACCTGCTCGCAGCTGAAACCTGCTAAAGGACTTTGGCACCTCGATCAAGGATCTTTGGTTATTCTCATATTCTGGATTTCCCAAAAGGCCTCTGAGGTGGGGATGTATAGTCTTGCTTTGGGCATGGGGAAACTGAGGCGAAACGGCTTACCAAAGAGTGCATTGGGAAGGGACGCCTAAGTCACCCCGGTTTTGTCAGAAAGAGGGGGGAGCTTCAGGAGCCCTTGCCTCACAGGACCAAAGGGCCAACAACAGTCCCCACGTGAAAATGTCCTCACCGGCACCGCGGAACACAGGCAACAGAGCGCAGAACTTAGGTGGCACACGGAAGAGGCTGGCTTAGACCTTCTTGTGTTACCCAGTCACACTTCCGCAAGCCTCGGATTCATTCTTACTCTGATCTGATACTTCCTTTCTGTGCCCCCAGTCTTTTCTGTTGAAATGGGAGTGTTTCTTCTGGGTCACTGTATGCTGTAAGTATGTAACTTGCTTTATTTTATTTTATTTTATTTTATATTTTATAGACACTCACTCAGAAGACTGGGACTTTTCAAACCGTGTCTGACCTGTAAAACACTCTGAGGACTTATGAAGTTCCAATAAATGAACTTGCATTTTGAGATGGCTATGAGCCTCTGGGGACAAGAGGTGAAAGGTTATGCTTAAAAGTAATATATTTGGGGAACTGGAGAGATGGTTCAGTGGTTATGAGTGTGTACTGTTCTTGCAAAGGACTGGGGTTTGGCTCCAAGAACCCATGTTGTATGGCTCACAATGGTCTCCAGCTCCAGGGATCCAGCGCCCTCTTCTGGACTCCATACATACCTGCATGCACACATGCACAAACCCACACACAGATATA